>NW_007758167.1:6525-6744 GCF_000696425.1 Galeopterus variegatus | reverse complement strand
TACTTGCAGACAACAGGAAGCCTTTGCAGAAGCTGCAGGGCACAGCCTGTAAAGACTTTCCTCACTTGTAGAAAGGCTGCCTCCAGATGGGACCTAACACCCTACAGGCCCAGGGCAGTGGATGGAGCGAGCTGACAGGGGGACCTTCTAATTGCGATGATGCACCAGTGAAGTGAACTTGGCTATCCCCAATTTGACAAACAGCAAGGAATGGCCCTT
>NW_007758167.1:0-851 GCF_000696425.1 Galeopterus variegatus | reverse complement strand
GAAATGAATGAGGTTGCAGGGGGAAAAAAAAGTGTTTTGATCTCCTAAATACTATCCAAAGAATAGACACCTAATTATGCTTTTTTCTTGTACTATCCTCTTCCCTCCCCTCACCCAGCCCTCTGGGCAGGCGTTATCTCTAGTCTCCATATTCCTGTCCTCTGATCAAAGGCACACCCTTTTGGCTCCTAGGCCAGGCAAATCCCTTTCCCACCCCTGCCCCAGGCTTACTTGCAGACAACAGGAAGCCTTTGCAGAAGCTGCAGGGCACAGCCTGTAAAGACTTTCCCCACTTGTAGAAGGGCTGCCTCCAGATGGGACCTAACACCCTACAGGCCCAGGGCAGTGGATGGAGCGAGCTGACAGGGGGACCTTCTAATTGCGATGCACCAGTGAAGTGAACTTGGCTATCCCCAATTTGACAAACAGCAAGGAATGGCCCTTCCCTCTATTTTATACCCCTTTAACTGCCCCTGGTTTTTATCTCCCTGAGTGGGGGAGGTTTCTTATGGCTAGAACTCAGAACCTACTTCTGACTGCAAAAGCTGCAGTTGGGCACATGACCTAGGCTTGGCCAGTTGACATCTAAGAGACAGCTGGAACGTGTACTCAGCCACTTGCAGGAGGCAGCGGGGGGTTCAGCAGAGGGGACTGCATGCCAGCCACAGCTTCCTGTTCCCTAGCCTCTGAGCCCCCTTAATTCCCTCCCATTTTCCAAGCCTGTCCCTCTTAGTCTGTGAGCTCTCTGTATCCTACCAATATATGCCCAGGTTGTTACTTGTGTCAATGTGCACCATTTGAAGAGTTAAGTATTAAAATACATACTGTGAAAAACAGCAGCCCTCCTCCTC
>NW_007758166.1:5763-6744 GCF_000696425.1 Galeopterus variegatus | reverse complement strand
ATGCTGTCTACAAGAGACTCACCTCACCTGTAAAGACACACAAAGCCTAATAGTGAAGGATAGAAAAAGAAATATCACACAAATGGAAACCATAAATGAGCAAAAGTAGCTATTTTTACATTAGGTAAAATAGACTTTAAATCAAAAACCATAAAAGGAGATAAAGAAGCCACTATATAATGATAAAGGTATCTATCCACCAAGAAGACATAAGAATCATAAATATATATGCATCCAACTGCAGGACACCCAGATATATAGAGCAAATGCTATTCAGCCTAAAGAAAGAGATAGACCCCAATACAATAATAGTAGGGCACATGAATGCCCCTTTCTCAGCACTGGACAGATTATCTAGACAACAAATCAACAGAGAAACTCTGTATTTAAACTATGCTTTAGAATAAGTGGACCTAGGAGATACGCACAGAACATTTCCCTCCAAAACTTCAAAATATACATTCTTCTCACCAGCACATGGAACATTTTCTAGGATAGACCATATGTTAGGTCACACATCAAGTCTCAAGAAGTTTAAAAAATCTGAAATCATTTCAAGTACTTCTTCAGACCACAAAGGATTAAAACTTGAGATCAATAACAAGTGAAACTCAGGAAACTATACAAATACATGTAAATAAACAACATGTTCCTGGATGACCTATGGGTCCAAGAAGAAACTAAACAGTAAACAAAATTTCTTGAGGCTAATAAAAATAAAGACACATCATGCAAAACCAGTGTGATACTGAAAAAGTACTACTAAGAGGGAAATTTATTAAAATAAATGCTTACATCAAAAGGATAGAAATATTTCAAATAAACAACCTAATGCAACATATGAAAGAACTAGATAAACATGAACAATCGAGTCTCAAAAATTAGTACACAGTAATAAATAATTAAAATCAGACCAGAACTAAATGAAACAGACATAAAAATGATATAGCAAATGAATGAAACAAAAAGTTGATTTTTTGA
>NW_007758166.1:0-712 GCF_000696425.1 Galeopterus variegatus | reverse complement strand
TATATATATATATATATATACATATATATATATATATATGTATATATATGTATATATATATATACACACACACACACACATATATATATACACACACACAATGGAATACTACTCTGCCATAGAGATGAATGAAATGCTGCCATTTGCAACAACAAGTATGAACTTAAAGAAATTATGTTAAGTAAAATAAGCCAGGCATTAAAAGAGAAATACCACGTCCTCACTCATAAGAGGAAGCTAAAAATTACAAAAACAAAAACAAAACAAAGAAAGAAAGAAAGATACATCACAATAATTCCTTGAATGTTTAAAAGGAGAGAATGGAATTGAGGCCATCAGAGGTGGGGAAAGGGGGGGTTAGGGAGAAATTAGTAAACGGCCAAAAGAAGTGTTTACATTGTTTAATAACAAAATTTAAAAAATAATAAGAAAATAAAAAAAACACCAAAGAAAACCCTAAAAAAAAAAAGAATCCTGTTGTCTTATTTCAAAACGAACTTTAGAAAAAGTACATTCATTACAAAGGAAAAAGTATACTGCTGATTTTTAAGATAAAATCACTTGAGTTACCAGATTATATAGAAACAACTCACATTTTTACAAATTAATCTTTGTACTAAGTTATAATGGAGTATCAGTTTGATTCAGTATTTATTTAATTCAAATAATAGAACATCAATGGCATGTTAATATTTTATATGAGCAGGTAAAA
>NW_007758165.1:5818-6744 GCF_000696425.1 Galeopterus variegatus | reverse complement strand
TCAAATGTAGTTGTCATTTAGCTATCAAGGACTTCAAATTAGAAAATAATTTGTTTTACATGTAGATATAAGTAATTTTTTAAATGATCTGTTGATAACCTGAGATTTGTGATTATAACTAGTTGTACTGGTTCATTTACTACCTAAAACATTTAGAGTTGTAGCAGTGCTGAGAACTAAGGTTGATGACTGTTGATTAGACAATCTGCTACAGATCGTCTGGATTGGAAATATATTCTAAATCACATTTTGACAAGGCACCTTCCCTAGAAAGGCAGAAAGATGTCTCCTGTTCTTTCTTTCCCACCAGCCCTTCCAAAGTATCCTCCAAGAATTACTAGGAAAATTCCTGAAAAGAAGAACAATGAAGGAGATAAATCTGTCTGATATTAAAATGCACTATACAACCAGAGTAATTAACATGATACTTTACTTTCATAAGAATATATAGAATGATAAATACATGGAAGAAACTTGTGAGTTCAGAAACGGAATCAAAAATTAAAAATGTGTTATTTAGACATGGATGGACCTAGAGAGAAATATATTAAGTGAAATGAGTCAGGCAAGAAAAGAGAAATATTACATATTCTCACTTATTTGTGGGAGCTAAAAATAAATAAATAAATACACAAATAAACTGCGGGCTGTGGGGGAGGGAAGAAGATACAACAATTACACTTCCTTGAAGTTGATAGACAAGCGAACAGATATGAGGTTGTTGGGAGGGATGGGGGAGAGTGAAGAGGGAGGGAGGTTTCGGTGATGGGCCACAATAATCAACCACAAAATTTTGTATATTGACAAAATGAAATAAAATAAAATAAAATAAAATAATATTTAGATTTAAAAAATGTGTTGTTTGGGATAAAGGTGACTTTCAAATCACTGGGAATTTATTTGGAAAATAAATAAGACTAGTTAGC
>NW_007758165.1:3783-4271 GCF_000696425.1 Galeopterus variegatus | reverse complement strand
CTTGCTCCCTCTTCTTTTTTATGTTTCAACTCTAATAAACAAGAAATCCCTTTCATTTTGAGTTTCTAAAATACAACATGAGAAATGTTTCAACTAACAACCCTGGGAAAACCTTGCATCCTATAAATGAATTCCCTAAGCAATCAAAAAGCCATGCAGTTGGCAACTTAGAATCATCCCTAAGCAATCAAAAAGCCGTGCAGTTGGCAACTTAGAATCGTTGGAATCTCTCATTAGTGTGTAGCTTTCACCATAAAGAGCAGACAAAAATAAGGCATTAGCATCCAAAAAATATACCCATGTTTTCATGCACAGTCATGGATATAAAAGCTGTATCTATTTAAAGAATAGATAACATCAAATTTTCAAAATGCTGAAATTGAAGAATTTAGGCCCCAAAGATAAGATTAATTGCATTATATTTTATTTTCTTAGAAATCTTTGGTGACAATAAACATCTCTTTCTTTAATCTTATCATCTGAATAAA
>NW_007758165.1:1454-1655 GCF_000696425.1 Galeopterus variegatus | reverse complement strand
CTCTCCCGCCCCTCTCCCACCTCTAGTAACCACAGTTCAAAGCTAGAAGATTTATACTATCAAATTTCAATATTTTTAGAATCTATAGTAATTAAGACATTGTGGCTTTGGTTCTGGCAATATCAAAATAGAAATAAGGAAAAATAAATTTTATTTTGATAGAAATGTTTTTCCTCACTTAATCCCTCCCAGAATGTACCA
>NW_007758165.1:0-291 GCF_000696425.1 Galeopterus variegatus | reverse complement strand
CAAGACTTACTAGGAAAATTCCTGAAAAGAAGAACAATGAAGGAGATAAATCTGTCTGATATTAAAATGTACTATACAACCAGAGTAATTAACATGATACTTTACTTTCATAAGAATATATAGAATGATAAATACATGGAAGAAACTTGTGAGTTCGGAAACGGAATCATAAATTAAAAATGTGTTATTTAGACATGGATGGACCTAGAGAGAAATATATTAAGTGAAACGAGTCAGGCAAGAAAAGAGAAATATTACATATTCTCACTTATTTGTGGGAGCTAAAAATAA
>NW_007758164.1:6037-6744 GCF_000696425.1 Galeopterus variegatus | reverse complement strand
CAAAATAATCTTCTTTGACTCCAAATCCTGCATCGTGGGCACAATTGGGCATGAAGGCCCCAAAGCCTCAGGCAGCCTTGCTCCCACATCTCTGCCAGGTACAGTCCATTGGGCTGCACTGGTGCCTGCAGCTTTTCCAGGCCGGTGTTGCATGTTACCAGTGGCCGTGCAGTTCTGGTGTCCTGGAGGCAGCCCTGCTGCCTTGGATCTACTAGACATTTCCCTGGTGAGGGCTCTCTATGGGGGATCCGACCCCACACTCCTGCTTGGCATTGCTCTAGTAGATGGCCTCTGTGGTGGCTCTGCCCTGTGGCAGGTCTCTGCCTGGGTCCCCAGGTTTTTCCATACATCCTCTTGAATCTGGGTGGAGGCTGCCACACCTCCACTGCTCTCATGTCCTGCCAGCCTGCAGACTTAACACCAGTTGGACGCCACCGAGGTTTCAGGCCTCTACTCTTCAGGGCTGCTGCATGAACCACATTTGAGGCTGCTCCAGCCCGAGAAGCTGGGATGCAGGGAGCAGGTTCCAAAGGGCAGCTGCACCCCAGGTCTGTCCTCTGGGACAACTCAGTCCTTCTAGGCCTCAGGGCCTGTGATGGGTGTTGCAACCTTCCAGACTTCTCAAATGCCTTTAGGGCTTTTTTTCCATTGTCCTGGTTCTTAGCATCTGGCTGCCTCACCACCAAGATACTGTCTTTAGTAAACAG
>NW_007758164.1:2802-4793 GCF_000696425.1 Galeopterus variegatus | reverse complement strand
TTAGCAACACCCCACTCCTCGGTACCAATTTTCTGTTTTAGTCCATTTTGTGTTGCTATAAAAGAAATACCTGAGACTGGGTAATTTATAAAGAACAGAGGTTTGTTTGGCTTACGATTCAGGGACAGCTGCATCTGGCATGGGCCTCAGGCTGCTTCTACTCATGGCGGAAAGTGGCAGGTGGCTGGTGGGTACAAGCAGATCACATGGCAAGAGGAAGCAAGAGAGAGAGAGAAGCTGCCAGGGTCTTCTTAAGCAACTAGCTCTCACGGGAGCTAATAGAGCGAGAACTCACTCATTACTCACCCCTCCCCCAGGGAGAGCATTAATCCATTCATGAGGGATCTGCCCCCATGACTCAATCAGTTTCCAACACTGCCACGCTGAAGATCAAATTTCCACATGAGTTTTGGAGGAGACAACATGTCCAAATTCCATCAATGCATATACATAATTTGTATTTAATACAATTTGCCCACTTTAAGTGTATAGCTTGTAAGATTTGACATGTATATACACCTATATAACCACCATCCCAGTCATAATAAAGAACATTTCCATTATTCTCAAAAGTTCCCTCATACTGGTTGCATTCAATCCCTACCACCCACGGCCTTAGATACCACTGTTCACCTTTCAGTCACTGAGGATTAGATTTTCTCATTCTAGAATTTCTCATAAATAAAATCAAATAGTATGTACTCTTTTGTGTCTGGCTTATTATTTCTCTCAACCTTATTATTATATATTTTTTTCCTTTCAGATTAATCCAAGTTGTTGCATGTTTTGGTATTTTTAAAAAATTTGATGGGTAGTATGGATATGCCACAATGTGCTTAGCCATTCACTTGTTCATGGACCTTAGTGTTGTTCCTAGTTTTTAGTTATTATGAATAAAGTTGATGAATGTTCACTCATGTGGAAGTGTTAGTGTGGGGGATTTTTTTTTTCTTTTTCATTTTTCTTGGGTAAATACTTAGGAATGTGATGGCTGAGTTAAATGGTAATTGAAGGTTTAACTTTATAAGAAACTGCCAAACTTTTTCAAAATGGTTATGCTGTTTAAAATTCTCGCCCAATCCAGCTGCTCCAAATNTTTTTTTTTTTTTTTACATTTACTTGATAATTAATGACATTAAACATCTTTTTGTGTGCTTATTGATCATTTGTATGTCTTCTTTGAAGAAATGTCTACTCAAGTTCTGTGCACAGTTTTGAATCTTTTAGTTGTTTTGAGTTTTAGGAATTCACTATATATTCTGGATATTAATCCTTTATCAGATATATGAGCTGAAAATATCTTCTCCCATTCTGTGGGAGGGTAAGGTCCAACTTTATTCTTTTGCATGTAGATATCCAGTTTGCCCAGTACTGGGAAAAAGCATTTGTTGGAAAGATTATCTTTTCCTCACTAAATGGTCTTGGAACTCTTAAGAAAAATCATTTGACTGTACATGTGAGGGTTTATTTATGGGCACTGTATTCTATTCCATTGGTATATATACCTGTCTTTATGCCAGTACAACACTATTTTGGTTGATATACCTTTGTAGTATGTTTTGAAGTCAGGAAGTGTGAGTATCACACCTTTGTTTTTTTTTCAAGATTTTGGCTATTCAGGGTCCCTTGAGTTTTCATATGAAATTTGGGATGGGTTTTTGTTGCTGAGTTTTAGGAATTCACTATATATTCTGGATATTAATCTCTTGTGAGATATATGATTTGAAATTTTCTGCAAAAAAATATATTTAGGATCTTGACAGGAATTGCACTGAATATGTAGATAATTTGGGGTAATAATGATATCTTAGTAATATTAAGTCTCCCAATCCATTAACAAAGGATATGCTTCCATTTATTTTTTGTCTTTAATTTCTTTCAACAACATTTTGTAGTTTTCATTGTACAAATCTTTCCCCTCCTTAAGAAAGTTAATTTCTAAGTATTTAATTCTTTTTGATGCTATGATAAATGGAATTGTTTTTTTTTTT
>NW_007758164.1:0-2228 GCF_000696425.1 Galeopterus variegatus | reverse complement strand
TTTTTTTTTTTTTCTTGCCTAATTTCTCTGGCTAGATATTTCAACTATGTTGAATAGAAGTAGTGGGTATGGGTATCCTTGCCTCATTCCTAATCGTAGGGGAAAGACTTTCAGTCTTTCGCAATTGAATATGATGGGTTTTTCATATATGGCTTTTATTATGTTGAGGTAGTTTTCTTCTATTTCTAGTTTGTTGAGTGTTTTGATCATTTGATTTTGCCAAGTGCTTCTTCTGTATTTATTAAAATTATTATGTTTTTTCCCCCTTTATTTAGTTAATGTAGTGTATCACATGATAAAGTTTTATATGTTGAACTATTCTTGCACTTCGGGAATAAAACCCACTTCGTCATAGTATACAATCCATTTAATATTCTACTAAATTCAGAGATTGCCTTATTTTCTTTAGAATTTTGGTATCAATGTTTATAAGCGATATTGGTCTGTAGTTTCTTTATCTTGTAATTACTTTGTTTGGCTTTGTTTTCAGAGTAAAGGCTGAGTTAGGACGTGCCCCCTATTCTTTATTTTTCTTAGATATGTTTGAGAAGGATTTGCTTCCCTATTCTTTAAATATGAGAAGGATATGCTCCTTTTAATGTTTGATAGAGTTTACCACTGAGGCCATCAGGTTCAGGGTTTTTCTTGGTTGAAAACTTTTTGATGACTAATTCAATCTCCTTACTAGTTATAGATATATTCATATTTTATATTTTTTATGATTTAGTCTTTGTAGATTTTGTGTTTTTAGGAATTGTTCCATTTTATCTAGATAATCCAGCTTGTTGGCATAGAATTGTTCATAGTACTCTCTTGTAATCATTTTTATTTCTGTAGTAAAGTCCCCACCATCAATTCTGATTGTATTTATTTAAATTTTCTCTTTCATTCTTAGTCCCTAGTTAAAGATTTGTCAATTTGTTGATTGTTTCAAAGGACCAATTTTTGTTTTCATTGATTTTCTCTATTATTTTTCTAGTCTTGATTTTGTTTATCTCTACTTTAATCTTTAATTTTTCTTCCCTCTGCTGGCTTTGGATTTAGTATGTCCTTCTTTCTCTAGTTCCTGAAGTTGTAAGTCAGGTTGTTTATTTGATATCTTTCTTATTTTTTAAGTGTTTATAGATATAACTTTCTCTCTTTGCACTGTTTTCACTGCATCCCATAATTTTTGTTATGCTGTATTTTTTTTCTTTTGTATCTAAGTACTTTCTAATGTTCCTGTGATTTCCTCTTTGACCCATTGGTTAAGAGTGTATTGTTTAATTTTCACAAATGTGTAAATGTTTCAGTTATATTTCTGTTATTGATTTTTGACTTTATCCTGTTGTGGTCAGAGGAGATATTGTGTATAGTATTTCTCTTTTAAAATCTGTTGAGACTTAATTTGTGGCCTAACATATGGTCTCTCCTGGAAAATGTCCTATGTGCACTTAAAAATTATGTGTATGCTATAGCTGTTGGATGGAATGTTCTGTATATGTCTGGTAGACCTAGTTAGTTTATTGCATTGATTAAATCCTCTGTTTCTTTACTTATTTTCTGGCTGGTTGTTCTATCTTTAATGAAAGTGGGGCATTGAAGTGTACAACTATTATTGTAAAACTGTCTATCTCTCCCTTCAGTTCTGTCACTTTTTGCTTTATATATTTTGATAGTCTGCCATTATTTGTGTGTTTATAATTGTTATATGTTCTTGCTGTATTGACTCCTTTCTTAATATATAATGTTCTTCTTCTTCTCCTATAAACTTTTTGATTTAAAGATTTAAAGTCTATTTTGTCTGGTCTACTTCCTTTTGATCACTACTTTCATGGAATATGTATTTCCATCATTTTACTTTCAATCTGTTTGTATCTTTGGACCTAAAGTGAGTCTTGTAGACAGCAAATAGTTGGATCAAATTTTTAAAAATTTTTATACACGTGTGCACCAAATCATAAATGAATAGTTCTTTTAAATGCATTAGTCTTTTAAATTTTGTGGAAAATAAAATGTTAAGTTACAAACCAAAGCTACAATAATTCTAGCTATTAGAGTATTACTTTTTTTTTTGAAAAAAAAATGTAGAAAACAATAAGTGGAGTTACAAACTAATGTCACACGAACACTAGCTTCTGCAATTGCCCTTGTATTTATCTTTTTTGAGATCTTTATTTCTTCATACTGTTTCAAGTTACTGGCTAGTGTCCTTTTATTTTATAAAGACTCCCTGCAACATTTCTTGC
>NW_007758163.1:1936-6744 GCF_000696425.1 Galeopterus variegatus | reverse complement strand
AAGGAGGGCTGGCTCATGTGCTGGAATTCCCAAATAAAAACAAACAAAGAAATCTATCATCACATTGGTGCTAGAGTTCTTGCTTCTCCAGTGTTGGATTTCCTGGTGCCTGTCTCGTCCTGCTACAGCACACAGCATTCCCATGAGTGAGAAATCCATATGCCAAGAGGAGATACATGGATAAGCTCGGGAAGTAACTGGCATTCAAGGTGGCCCCTTTGTTGTTAACCTTAATCTACCTTTGCCGTCCTACCTGTCATGATTGCCCTTCAGGCACCTTGTGTTGTAGCCAGAGTGAACTGCTCATCCTCCTGCTCCCCTGTGGCCTCCGGGCCTTTGCTCAAGCAGGTCTCTCTCCCTGGAATATCTCCCTGGAATGACCGAACTCTTCAACTCCACATACCATGATCCCACCTGGTCTTCAAGATGCAACTCATTTGCTGCCTCTTGATATGCTCCCTGATCTCTGGAAGTGATGCTCCTTCTTCTGGCCCCTCAAAGTCCTGTCCCATTATTTATTCAACAAATTTACTGAGTTCCTCCTATGAACCAGGTACTCTACTAGGTATTTAGGGTACATCAATGAACAAAGATCCAAGATCCCTGACTTAGGAGAGTATATTCTGGCATCTCCTTTAATTTATTGCTACTTCCAGATATGTCTTGTCCTCCTGCCAGACATTGTGCCACTCAGGGTCAGATTGATGTCATGTCTGAAACCTCTATGTATGTCTTCAGTGGCTTCTTATTGCTCTTAGTGTAAAGACATCAGTGCTGAGCATTCCCTACTAGATCTTCTATGGATCCAACCTCTCTACACATCATTTTTCTTCTTGTGTTCTCTGTTCCAGCTTTCTTTTGGTCTCTTCTACTCACCCTGCCACAGTGCCTTTGCATGTGTTTCCCTTCTGCACAGAATGATCTCCTCTCTCCTTAGTCACCTTCAAATCTCAGCATAAGCATTAGTTCTTGCTGGAGAGCTCCTTTGGCCTCCCTAAGTTAAATGCCTTGACACACAGCCGTTATGTCACTTATCTCAGGTGCCAGTTTACATGTATTTTTGATTATTTCATTAATATCTATCTCCCCATCCAGATGGTAAGTAACTTGAAGGAAGAGATGGTGTCTATTTTTGTTTACAGTTTGCAGCCCCAGCACATAGTAGGGAGTCAATAAGTATTTGATGAATGGATGAATGAATGAATATCCTTTTGCTATTGTATATGCCAGATTATTCATGATACGCTCAGTTTTGAAATTCGGTTCTTGCCTGTACATTTTTGGTTATCAGGCCCTCTGTCCTAATTTGAGTTTCATAAAGTATAGCCACCCTGACCATAGCAATGTTCTGTGCAAATAAAGGTGCTCAATCTATCTTTTGTGATTGCTAATTAATTAAATAAATAAATCCAAAGTTTGATGGAGTAGGGATGCTGGGGTGAGTAACACATATTAGAGAAAATTTTGTTGCAGCCAAAGCTGACAGTAGTATGTGTTTCCTCAGGGACAGATGTACACATTTCAGAAAGCCTCATCAAAGGTGGCGTAGGCAAGGGATAAGGCAGATCTTCCTGAAATTGTCACTCAAGGCATACAAAGGTTTATCTAAAGACCTTGCAGTTGGTATAGAAGACTAGCCGAGATGGAACATAAAGTTTTCTTTCAAGTAAGAGAAAAAAAGTAACACTGGGTAATAATTCTTTCCTCTCTTGCTATTTGCCCTCTTTAAAAAAAGTCTTGATAATACCTTAAGTGATGGAGTTTGGATGTGTTGTTCTCTCCAAAACTCATGTGGAAATTTGATCCCCAATGTGGCAGTGTTGGAAACTGATTGAGTCATGGGGGCGGGTCCCTCATGAATGGATTAATGCTCTCTCTGGGGGAGGGGGGATTAATGCGTGAGTTCTCGCTCTATTAGTTCCCGCAAGAGCTCTTTGCTTAAAAAGACCCTGGCCCCTTCTCTCTCTCTCTCTCTTGCTTCCTCTCGCCATGTGATCCCCTTGTACCCGCTGGCTGCCTGCCACTTTCTACCATGAATAGAAGCAGCCTGAGGCCCATGCCAGATGCAGCTGTCCCAGAATCGTAAGCCTAATAAACCTCTCTTCTTTATAAATTACCCAGTCTCAGGTAACTCTGTTATAGCAGCACAAAACAGACTAAAACACTTAAGTTTACTGAATGAAGAAAAACAGTTGTCAGCTTACAAAGCACATTCACACATATCCACTTAGTTTGTTATTATAATGGCCTAGTGAGAATGGTATCATTATTCCCATTTTTTTACAGGTGAGGAAATTGAGGTTCAGAATGGTGTGCCCAAGGATATATGGCCATTGTATCAGCCAGCATTGGCTACATTATGTTGCAGTAACAAGAATTCTAAAATTTCTGTGTGCCATAAAGGTTTATTTCTTCTTGCTTATGCTTTTTGCCCGTTGTTGGTTTGCTAGCGGACTCTGTGCTGTGACTGCTTATTTGGTGACCCAGTCTGATGAAGCAGCTACAAATGTTGCTGGTCATCATGGCAGAGCGAGAGTGAGAACTCTGGAGGGTCTCACACTGTCAATTAAATGCTCTTGCTTGGAAGTGATACAGGCCACTTCTGCTTGTTAATTCATTGGTCAGAACTAGTCACATGACTTAGATCAAGCTTCACATTTTCTTGAAAACCTCCCCTGAGTTTAGCTGAAGATGGTTCTGATTGAAGTTTGCAAGCTTCCCTGGACTCATGCCATCAGATTGTCTTGCAGATGATGTTTTACGTGACTATATTCCCCAATAGGCTTTGCGCTTCTTGCAGGAACTATGCCTTGGTGATTTCCTCTTTCTCAGTGCCATTCTTGGAGACTGATGCCAAATAAGTGCTAATTGAATGGAGAAGAATGACTTAAGCATGGTTGAGAATTTAGCCCAGGAAAACGTTGAGGTCAAGAATGATCATCTGTCTACCACACTCATTCAAATGTTGCATTGTGGTACATTGCCTAATTTTGAGAAACTGGACCCTGTAGGGCATGTCAGGTTGATTTATCTGCAAATTGTATCCAAGGGTAGTTCAGCCACGTTAAGCTATTGGTCAAGGTATTTAAGATTGGCCATTTAAACCCTGATGAAAACCTACCAACTACAACAATTGTTTTTTAGATTAATTCATACAAAGCTTCTTGCTCCTGGCAGTAGTAGATCAACAAAACTAACCACATCTCAAGACCATTCGGTCTAAATAAATTTGAGTAAAGTATAGCCTGTCAGTTTTCCCAAGAGTTAGTTGTATCTTTTTTGTTGCTTTTGGATGCTTGGATAAATTGCTGTTTTTCTTTTCTGTCATAGCTCTGGACTTTGACAGGTCATTGTTTATGACTTGGCAGGCCTCACTGGTAATATACCTGTTGAATGATTAATTACAAAGATTTGAAATTTAAACCTTCAGTGCATGGGGAGCAGTGATAGTTTTGTGAGTTTTCCCATTACATCCCATTAGTATCATATCCAGAGTGGAGCAGCTCTTAGAAAAACAATGGCTATATGTCCCAGGCTCTCTCCATAACTGGTGTAGGCACTTCAAGTTTAGAGGCCTAGGTGTGATTTATACAGGGTGCTACAGGTACGACAGAACTAGACATTCCTGTGTGAACACATGCTTAATACAAATATGTTCAGAGAACCAGGTCTTTTCTTCTGATCCCCAAACTGAACAGAGGAGCAAGGATGCTAGAGCATCTACAGTGCTTAGAGGTCCTCAGGTCCATTCCCAGGTTGCAGAAGTAGAGAAAGAGCCTGGTCTTGGAGTCAGAACACCAGAGTCCAGACACCTTTCTTGATTTCCACTTGTTCAAAAATTCATCATGGAAGAAGCCCTTTTGCTTTTCTGCTGAGTCTTTGTTTTTGAGTTTAATAGGTGGAGGATCCCTGCAGGAAGAAATGGTTTTCAATGAAAGTAAATTTTACCATGCTAACATTCCTGGTGTGTGGTTTTATGTGATCCTGGGCAAGTTGCTTAACTTCTCTGAGACTTGGTTTTCTCATTTGTTAAAAGTTATGGGGTGTGGCAGGATTAAATGCGATAGTGTTTGTAAAGCGTCTGGCCATAATTGGGCTTATTAATGGTCAGCTCCTTTTGCAGTTCTGCTCCGGTGTTTGGGGTAGAAGAGATTGATTTAGTAACCTTTCCTCTCTTTCCTCAAACTCCCAACAGACACGAAGCCGTTCATGAAAGGGACAGAAGAGCCCATCTGTGTCAACACCGATGTCTAGTATATGACCCTGAAGAGTGCTGTGTTTGTCTTTCCAAAGGCTGACATGTTTTGGTTAAGCGTTAACCCTTACACTGAATTTAAGATGATTGAAATGTTGGCTGACATGGGGAAAAAACTTTTAAAAAATAATTTTATTTTGTTTCTGTTTGTTATTGGCATTGTGATTTCTAATTTCCACTAAAAACCAAAATTAGAGATTTCGTGGTACTACTATGAGGACTCTTTTAAAGCTATTTCTAGTTATTGAAACCAAAGAGTACAGAGAATATTCCAAGGACTTTTTCCCCTCATGAGATTGTAAGGTAGATTTTTATAAGGGATGTTCATCCAAATGCCTGTCTGGCTTATTCCAATTGTTTCAATCTATCACGGCTTTGGTCATCCATGAAAAATGTTTTCTTCTAGTACTTTCTTCTTTCAATATAAATTGAAAGCTTAAAGTGTAAAGAAAGGAAAAAATATATAACTTCTAGAAACGTCTAAAAATAACTATTTCTTGCTTCAAATAGCAGGGGATAAGTAATGTTATTTCTTTTTCTGCTTGGCTTCAAT
>NW_007758163.1:0-938 GCF_000696425.1 Galeopterus variegatus | reverse complement strand
AAGCAATTTAAATGTCCAATAATGGGAGAATGATTCCATCTTAGCTACTTAGCATCAATAGGATGCAATCATTATCATATCTACAAACAAATTTTAATGATGTGGAAAAATAATTATTGGGGCTCACTTTCAGGTATTTCTTGAATGTGCTTTTCAGTTTTCTTTGATGAACATTTATTAACTTTATGATCATAGAAGTGCCCTAAATTTTACCTTTTTCCTTCTCTTTTATACAAAAAAATTTGTTAACTGAATCTTGAGGGTTAATAAGGTGATAGTGAGCGATGTTTGAACAAGAGACCGATTCTGTTAAGAAATTTAACATCCTCTAATTATAAGTCACCAGGCAATGTTCTAAATGCAAATGGGAAAGTTTTTTTGTTATTATTTAATAGATCTGGCCTCTGCCTGGCGATGGTTTAGCAGTTCCAATAACTTTATTCATTTTGTCTTTTTTACTGACCGGTAACGGGATCGCAACCCTCGGTGTCGCGCCCGTACCGGGGACCGGCAACGGGATTGCAACCTTCGGTGTTGCGCCCGCGCCGCGCTCAGCCAGTGAGCGGGAACCGGTCTCCACATGGGATCCGAACCCTCGGCGGGAGCGCCACCACGCTCCCAAGTGGCGCACTCTCCAGTGCACCACCGGGCTGGCCCAACTTTATTCATTTTAAATTCAGAAACTTATCTTTTAGATAAGAACTCAGATTGTCCTCCATCCCTCTTCCCTTCAGTCTCCTTCCCCTAATCTATCTAAATTAAAGATACTAATTCCTGTTACCTGCATATAATACCATATATGGAAGAGCCAGTCAACTCTTTGGCTGGAGGGAATTGTTGTCATGCCCAGAGGCAATCTGTCCAGGGCTCCAATTCCCATGAGCCACATCTCACGAATGTGGAAAGTTTGTGCTTGTGGCCCCTCCCCAACACTGCAG
>NW_007758162.1:6251-6745 GCF_000696425.1 Galeopterus variegatus | reverse complement strand
TCTGTTCTTTCCTCCTGAAAATTCAATGTTTTATTATGGTCTTTCTTTCTTTGCTTCTTAGCTCCCACTTATGAGTGAGGACACGCAGTATTTCTCTTTCTGTGCCTGGCTTATTTCACTTAACATAATTCCCCCCAAGCTCATGTGTGTTGCTGTGAATGGTGGAATTCCATTCTTTTTTATGGCTGAGTAGTATTCCATCGTGTGTGTGTGTGTGTGTGTATATATACACACACGCACATCACATTTTCCTTATCCAGTCATCCATTGATGGACATTTAGGTTATATGCTGAAATATTAATGGATGAAATGATATGATGCTTGGGATTTGTCTGAAAATAATATGAAGAAGGAGGGAGGAGGTGGGTGGGGGTATAAAACTGACCATGACTTGATAATTGTTGACTTTGGGCGATAGGTGCATAGGGAAGTCTATTGTATCATTTTTTTCTACTTTGGTGCATGTTTAAAAATTTATATAGTGGAAGCGTGA
>NW_007758162.1:0-522 GCF_000696425.1 Galeopterus variegatus | reverse complement strand
GAAGAGTCCGTCTCTCTGCTCCACTGTTTTTGCAATGCGTTACCTGCCGTCACTGAGGTCACCACCAAAGAAAGCCTTCACCAGATGTGTTCCCTGGACGTTGGGACTTTCTAGCCTCTGAAACTGTAAGCAGTAAATTTTGTTTTCTTACACATTACCCAGTTCCGTGTATTTTGTTATAAGCAACAGAAACGACTAATACACAGGTCCTGGGGGACTCCAAGTGCCCAGTCTGCAGTAGCTGCCGTAGTAGCAATAATAGTAATTATTACTGAGGTCCATTCCTGCTCCAGCATCTGACCACTCGAGCGTCACCTTGAGACCCGCTGAGAGAGCCGGAGAGGGCTGGTGGACACTTAGGGACGCCTGAAATGTTTGCGAGGGAGTCGGAGAGAGGAAAGACAAGGACAAGATTTCCGCGAAGGGTCAGGGACCGGGCCTGCCTGGGGCTTCCCTGGACGCGGGGACGGGTAGGGAAGGGGCGCCAGGGTCGAGCCCTTCTCCCCGGCCCGCAGGTGCCCT
>NW_007758161.1:5853-6745 GCF_000696425.1 Galeopterus variegatus | reverse complement strand
AACTACTCTTTTCATGCCCAGTTCAGGCATTTTGGTGAGTGGAAGACATGGTTCATTTATTTGTGCCCATTCAGTACCCATTCCTTCTACTTTCTTGCTCAGAGTGATTCGTTTTTAAGTGACTCATCAGAAGGTAATCCTACCCCTGCTCAAGGTTAAGTCCTGATGGATTTAAGCCACTCATGTTGCTCTCATTTCCCTTGCCAGTCATTTATTTAGGGGTGAGCATGTGACACATTTTTGACCAATCTCCATAGATTTTTCTGAGAAAAGTTTTCTCCTCCTAAGGAGGACACACTAGGAAAGACAATCCCTTTTCTGTCTTGGCATGTTGTTGTGTTTGAGTGCCATGTTTAGAACTGTTACAGCCATCTTGCTACCAGGAGAAGCCAGAGAAGAGTTGGACCTGGTATGTCGTACATGGAACTTCTCAATCTCAGAACATGTTATTATAGGGACAAACACAAGTCCTTTTTGTTAACACCAAAGTGAATGAGGATTTTCTGTTACCTGCTGCTAAAAGTATTCTAACCAATGGAGTGGGTCTGCACAAGGCCTACATGAATAAGCCCAGATTTTCATCAATCACAGTAGTATGAGTGGAACATATTTCCCATTCTAGGGCTATAATCTTGTATCTTTTGAAGGCCAAGAATGAACCAGCAAACTCCTACCAACATAAAGATGCATATTGTCTTTCTTTAACAGATGTTGTCCTAAAGATCTGATATCTAATAGTAATTTTCTATATTAATTTTCTTTTCCTGGTCACATACTCTATTAGTCCGTTTTTGTGTTGCTATAACAGGATACCTGAAACTGGGTAACTTATCTTTTTTTTTTTAATTTTTATTTTGTCAATATACAATGTATATGATTATTATGGCCCTTC
>NW_007758161.1:0-626 GCF_000696425.1 Galeopterus variegatus | reverse complement strand
AACAAACAAAACAAAAAAGCCTGGAAATAACTACAGTGTTCTTCAACAGACGAATGGCCAAGCTGTGGTACAACCATACCATGGAATACTATGTAGCCTTAAAAAGGAATGAACTAGGGCCGGCCCGGTGGCGCACTGGAGAGTGCGCCGCTTGGGAGCGCGGCGACGCTCCCGCCGAGGGTTCGGATTCCATGTGGAGACCGGTTCCTGCTCACTGGCTGAGCACGGTACGGGCGCAACACCGAGGGTTGCGATCCTGTTGCCAGTCCCCAGTACGGGCGCGACACCAAGGGTTGCGATCCCGTTACTAGTCAGTAAAAAAGACAAAAAGGAAAAAAAAAAAAAAAAGGAATGAACTATTGAAATGTGCAACAACTTGGATGGATCTCAAAGTCATTGAGTGACAAAAGCCAGTCTCAAAAGTTGGTTAGAGCATAGCATAGTAACACCAAGATCAAGGATTCAGATCCATGTACCTGCCAGTCACAAAAAAAACCCAACAACAAATAAACAAACAAAAAATTGAAAGGTCATGTACTGAATGATTCCATTTATATAATATTCTTTTTTGTTGTTGTTGTTAGCTGGCTGGTATGGAGATCTGAACCCTTGGCCTTGGTGTTACA
>NW_007758160.1:6153-6745 GCF_000696425.1 Galeopterus variegatus | reverse complement strand
CAAAAAAATTATACACCATGATCAAGTGGGATTCATACCAGAGATGCAGGATGATTAAACATATGCAAGTCAATAAATGTGATATACCACATCAACAAAATAAAGGACAAAAACCAGATGAGATGCAGAAAAAGCATTTGACAAAATTCAACATCTCTTCATGATAAAGACTCTCAGCAAGTTAGGTAAAGAAGGAAAGTATCTCAACACAATAAAGGCCATCTACGACAAGCCCACCATCAATATCATCCTGAGTGGGGAAAAACTAAAAGCGTTTCCCATAAAAACAGGAGCAAGACAAGGATGCCCACTCTCACCACTTCCTGTTTAACATAGTACTGGAGATACTAGCTGGAGCCATCAGGCAAGAGAAAGAAATAAAGGGCATTCAAATGGAAAAGACAAAAACAAACTGTCCCTATTTGCAGATGACACGATCTTATATATAGAAAAACCTAAAGACTCTATTAAGAAAACTCTTAGAGCTGATTCATGATTTCAGCAAGGTTGGAGAATACAAAATAATGACCAAAAATCAGTTGCATTTATATTCCCCAATAATGAACTAACAGAAAATGGAATCAAGAAAGTA
>NW_007758160.1:0-797 GCF_000696425.1 Galeopterus variegatus | reverse complement strand
CATACATGACTCTATGGGCAGCTCCCTAGGTGGTTTTCCTCAGAAATCCAAAGGCATCTTTCTTGTTGCCCAAGAAGAATGCCTGGGGACAGCCACACTAGCTTCATGGCAGCTGGAAGAGAGAGAGCAGGTGCCTTTTAGCTACATCAGGTTTTGACATCAAGGCATCCCATCTTGGTAGCCGGCCACTGTCAGAGATGGCAGAGCTTTCCCAAATCTCATGGTAGGGGAAGGCAGGGGGAGAATCCAGAGTCACACTAATGGAGGTCAAGGAAACAGAAGGGCTGCAGTCCAGATATAGGATTGTGGCATGAGTTGTCATTGCCTGGACAGGTCAAAGAAATGGGAATGAAGGCAGGGGCAGTTGTATAAGCATGTGCTTGACTGGTCCAACCAGAGTTGCTAGAAGGGGCTGGAATGGAATGGGTACCACTCACCATTTCCAGGGGAGAGAGGAGGCAGGAATGGACTCAAGAAGTCTCAGTCCATATTCCTTTGACCCTTGTAGATCATCAGGGTGTATATGAAATAGTCAGTCCTGGCTCTGAAGATGTGGATGTGTCTTCAAGTCCTCTGGAATCACAGCCAGCGTGAGACCCATGGTGGGGTGGGGACAGAGAGAGGCAGCCTGAACAGCCAGTGTCCCACTCTCATCAGTTGTATGGTGTTGGGCTTCTGCACACACAGGTTTCACAGGAAAGCCAAAGTTCGAAAACCCTAGAACTGAAGTTTCTGTTTGTATTCATATAATATGGCTTGATCACAACAGCAACACGGTTATTTTGTTATGAAAAAAA
>NW_007758159.1:6506-6745 GCF_000696425.1 Galeopterus variegatus | reverse complement strand
CTGGGGATGAAGATGAAGCTGTCTTATTAGTTACTATGAAAATCAACAAGATAATCAGCAAATTGCAGAGCACAGTGCCTGGTATAATATAGCACTTTATAAATACTAGCCATTATCATCAGATAATAAAGAAAAAAATGAAAAATAGATAATGTAGGGAGGAATATCAATAGTGTTTCTGGACAATCTAACCACTTTTTCCAACCTCATGCCAGAAAAAGTGATTGTTTTTACTCCAG
>NW_007758159.1:0-871 GCF_000696425.1 Galeopterus variegatus | reverse complement strand
TTTTAGTTCTAACAGTTTTCTGGTGGAGTCTCTAAGGCTTTCTATATTTAAGGCTATGCCATTTGCAAACAGAGAAAATTTAACTTCTTTCTTTCTGATTTGAATATCTTTTATTTCTTTCTCTTGCTTAATTGCTCTGGCTAGGAATTCCAGTACTATATTGAACAGAAGTGGTGAAAATGGACATCCTTGTTTTGTTCCTAATTTTAAAGAAAAAGCTTTCAGCTTTTTACCCATTAGTTATAGGCTTGTCAGATATGGAATTTACTATATTGAGGTATACCTAATTTGTTCAGAATTTTTACCATGAAAGGATGTTGAATTTTGTCAAGTGTTTTTCCTGCATGTATTGAGATGACCATTGATTTTTTTCCTTTCATTTTGTTAATATGGTGTTTCACATTTACTTATTTACATATGTTGAATAATTTGCATCCAGGGATAAATCCCACTTGATTGTGGTGTATCATCTTTTCAATATACTGTTGAATTTGGATTGATAGTATTTTATTGGGGATTTTTGCATCTAATGTTTATGAGAGATGTCAATCTATAATTTTCTTGTCTTGTAGTTTTCCTTTCCAGCTTTGGTATCAGAGAAATGCTGGCCTTGTGAAATGAATTTGTGAGTACTCTTTCCTCTTCAAATTTTTAGAAGAATTTGAGAAGGATTATTATTTATTCTCCTTTAAATATTTGGTGGAATTCAACAGTGTAGCCACCTGGTCCTTAACTTTTCTCTATTGGGAGATTTTTGATTACTGATTTAATCTTTTTACTTGTTATTGGTGTGTTCACATTTTCTATTTCTTCACAATTCAATCTTGGTAGGTCACATGTTTCTAGGAATTTATCTATATGTTCTAGGCTA
>NW_007758158.1:0-6745 GCF_000696425.1 Galeopterus variegatus | reverse complement strand
GCGTGTATGAACATGCGTTAGGTAAACAGCAGGGGGTGAGGCCAGAGAAGTCTTAGGCTAACCATAAAACATCGTGCTATTCAACCATTTTGACTTACATCGATGGCTATTTCATATGGTTTTACCTAAACAGTGGAGTCAGTTATAGACAACTTTGTGTGAATTCCAGGTTGAAGAACGTGAGCTTTATCTTGCATGGGATGGAAAATGAATGAGGAATTTTAATCAGGCAAGTTTCCAGCTCAGATCTGCATTTTAGAAAGGTTGAGAGGGTGCCAAAGACCAATTTATCTCTCATCACCAGTTTCTATCTCTCCATTTATCTGGTAATAGCCTAAATTAGGATGAAGATACCAAAGGAGAGGAGGGAGCAGATTAGAACATGTAATCACAGATAAAACCTGTCAGACCCAGTGACTGTTTCTCAGTGGAGAGGAAAAAAGTTTCAGGTTTCTGGTTTGTGTGATGAGAGGGAAGTTGGAGTCATTAACACAGATAAAAAAAAGAAGAAAGGAGCAGGTGTGGGGATAAAAACAGTGGACTTATATTTTGGACATATCGATTATGGGGTATCTGTGGAATATCCAGAGATTAAAACTGCCTTTATCTTGCAGTAAAACATTGGAATATTTTTTACTAATTATTTTATTACTTATTGTTCTTCCCCAATTCAAAGACCAATTTCATTTTAAAATGTGAAGATGTACAATTATGTAAATCAATTATGTTTCAATAAAAAATAAAATAAAATGTGATGTACTGTTCCCTCTCTCCTACGACAAGGAATGTGGGTTGAAAATGAGTTCTACAAGGCAGAGCCACTGTAGTGGTTCACAGAGGTACAGTGTCTGCTCCGGGTCAGATTGTACCCCCATCACACGCCCAACGAGCCTGGGTCTAACCCAGGCACGGCTCCTACCCGCTCCCTCATTTCTCTCCTTTCATGCATTGCTCCCATTAGTAGACAATATGTAAGGACTGGGACTAGAAACAAAGTAGGGAAGAAGAGAGCTGAAAAGACGGGCATGTGGGGTGAGGGGCAGGGAAGAGGGTACGGGGACCTGCTATCCCAACAGCTGCAGGCACTCCAAGTCCTGCCTCTGCGGCCTCTCCCTGCATTCAGTCGGCTCTTCCACATTTGGGCAGAGAGAGAAACACAGGCAGGAGGCAAACATCACAGAGTTCTAAATGTAGTTCAGGCAGCACCAACTGGGAAGTGAAAAATTTCCCACAGTTCACCAGAAGGATTTTAATGGAGTCAATTAGAGATTTAGAATTGAAGGAATGTAAATTTAGTCCTGGTTCATCTGCTGACAAAGAAATATTGAAAAATAGACTCCATTGTCTTCAGCCAATATCCTGTATTTTCAGAGCAATAAATTGAATATAGAAACTTGAATAATAAACACTTATTCTTCATGTTTCTTTCAAGGATGGAAGGGGGAAGTAATCTGTTACAAAGGAGAAGGAAAGGGTTATTTTTACAGCAAGATAAGAACTTTCTGCTAAGGTGTTTCAAAGTTAAGTGATAGAGGAAAATTCCCACTATGTTTAGTTTAGACATATTTATAGATCACATAAAGTGGGGAACAAAAGTATGAAGGGGGAGAATAGAATAAATTTATAAGAAGATGAGTCAGTAGACTCTTTGTTATAAAGGTGCCAACCCACTTAACGCACCCATCCCACTCCTTTTATGAATCCTTTGTTTCATGTCATTAGCCCTGTCAACTTTAAGCATGATAAAGAAAACCGTATGGAAGGGGAAATTCAGACTCAAGGGTGGATGTTTCAGTATTATGCATTTATTTATCAAATATTTAGTTGCTTACTATGTGCCAGGAGCAGTTTTAAGAGCTTCATAAAGATGAGCCCTTTCTCAAATAGGTATAGAGTACACCTGAGAAAGAACTGAACATTAAAGTACACAAGTTGATATAGCAAAACAGAAAAAAATTAATAGAAGTAAGATTCAGAAGAAAAATGTAAACAGCATGTTGACAACTGGTACCTTTGCCTGACTTGTCTTACTTCCACAGAACAGCGCCTCTTCTGAGCATTTCGTTGTTTTACTTACAGTATATTGATAAGAAAAAGAATTCCATGCCTAAAGGCTTGCCTGGCTATGGCACTTACTCTCTCCAATGTGATATGCTTGCAATTAACAATTTTCCTTACTGCTGGGATTATAAAGGAAAAAGATTGCTTATACTTATATAAGGCTTTTTATGTTCCTTTATGTATTTATTTCACAGTTTCTATTAAAACATGTCCTATCCTTCCATTTGGCTCTTCTGTTTCTTTTATGTGCCTCCGACTGCTGCATTTCCACTCAATCAGTAACTTCATCCACACAATTTTGCTTCTGTTTTCCTTCTTTCTTCAATTTGCCCACACCTAAACAACTCTTATTCAGAGCATTCAGAGACCCAGTATCCTGGTCTTTCATCCAGCCTTTCTCCATCTCTTGTTCAGAAGTTTGCTCTTGGTCCTGAAAGCTTCGTTGGTTGTAGCCAGCAGTGGACATGTGAGCTGTCCATGCACTTCTGCTCCCTGAGCACGTCTATTTCCTGAGCACAAGTCTCATTCTCAAGTCCACTCCATTCCACTGCTCTTCTTCTTTACATCTCTGCATTGCATAAAACAGGAGTATGGATCTCCTTTAATCCATTCACCTCACAAATATTGTTTGTTGAGCTTCCAGTATATGCCAGGCACAGGTGTATTACCACTGATGAACAGAGCAGACATCATCCCAGTTCTCATGGAGCAAGAGGAAGTAAACAAACACTGTTGACTGTGCTAAGTTCCATGAAAGAAATGCACAAGGACCACTGAGGGAGAACAAAAGAGCAGACCTACTCAGAGTGGTCAGGAAAGGCTTCCCTAATGAAGTGGCATCAGAGCTGTGATCCTAAAGATTTTTTCATGCTACATTTTCCTGATTTTCTCTTTTGGGACCTTTACCCTTGCCCTCCAGCTGTCTCCCAATATCCTTTTACAGAAATGTCTTTCTTTGTTAGCACAACTCCTAGATGAACACACACTTCCCCTTATCTTTTGTTCTGTTGTTGTCATCTCTTGCCTTCCTAAAGTAGAAGCAAAAGAATTCTAACCCCTGTGGCCTGTAATGGGTGCATGAGCCACTAACTACGCTCTGCTTTAGGGTGAAAAGAAAATCCCCTCAGTAGATCTCTATCGCCACCACCCACCCAAACGCAGCACCAGAGGCCACATGACCAATCGCATCCTGTTTTCTGAGGACTTTCCTACTCCGCTTCCTTCCCACACCAAGATATTTTGTCCACATTTTAATTTTCATTTCTTAGTTTCTTTTGCTGCCTTCATCCGCTCTGAGTGGCGTGCCATGATTCTCTACAGCGTCCTCCACTCTTCCAAACTGAATGCGGTGAAGCTCCTTCCTCTCCGGGGCCCCAGCTCTGGGGAGGCAGAAGAGAATGGCAGTTCAGTGCAACGCAGGACACGGGCTGCATCTGAACAGCCGCTGGACCACTTCCTAGCAGTGCGACCTGGGGGCAGGTATCGACTTCTCAGCTCCATTTTCCTCAGGTGTGGACTGAAGACAATACATCTATATTCATTTTCTATTGCTGAGTAACAATTTACCACAAATCGAGCGGCTTCAACGACACACGTTTATTATCTCAGTCTCTGAGGGTCAGGAGTCTGGGGAAGAACGTTTTCAAACTCCCTCAGTTCACTGAGAGAATTCATTTCCTTGCAGCTGCAGGACTGAGGATCCCAGCTTCCTCCCGGCCTTTGGCTGGAGGCTGCGCTCAGGTCGAAAGCCAGGTGCAGTTTCTTGCCACGCAGGTTCCTCCAATGTGGCCACCTCTTTAAGCCCACAGGAGAGTCTCTAGCTCCAGTCTGCTAAACACGAGTCTTTAATGTCACACAAGCATGTGCCTTTTGCTACATAATGTGACCTAATGAAAGGAGTGGCATCCCGTCACCTTCACCATATTCTGTTGGTTCGAAGCAAGGCACAGGGTCCGCTTGCACTCTCCTCTCATGCAGGGGATAGTGCAGGAGGTGCCACCATGGACAGAGACCACGGAGGCCATCTCAGAACTCTGTTTACCACAACTTCCCTCATTGAGCTGCTATAAATAGGTATATTAAATTAAATCATGCATGTAAAGCACTTCACCCAGTGCCTAGCAGGTGGTAAACACTCAACAATTAGCTATTATTGTACTGATTCTTTGTGGTACTTTTTTTATCTACTGCTGGAAGGTTGTCAGCTACTTGTAACCAAGCACTGGCAGCATCTTGCAATCACCATTTTACCTTCACAAGATGGTCTCTTAAATATCTTTCCCGAGATCCTTATTTCTGTCTGCTGGTCACTTGATTGCGTCCCCCACCAGCTAAGCGCTAGGATGGAGGTCACATCATCGGTGTCTCCTTGGGCACATCGTGTCACAGGTGATCTCAAAGAGAAAATTATGTTTGTCTGCTCAAGTCTCTTCTATAGGCTTGGACATAATAAGTACCTTCCCACGCCCTCCTTTGGTGCATTTGCTATTTCCTTCTACTCTCTCGCACCTCTGCATCAGCCATGCTGTGTCCTCTGTTGTTCTTGGCAGCTTTGCAGCAACTTTATTTCGAAACCACTCAGTGTTTAAAATTTAGCAGTTTCCCATGTCTAATTTCCTTCAACTTAAATGAAAATACTGCTACTGTCCTTGTATCACTGGGCTGGTAATGTCTGTACCCAAGGTTCTTGGCATCTCACTAGAGCCTGAGCCCTGTGTAAAAGGGGACTAAAAGTTAAAAAAAAAAAAAAAAAAAAAAAAAAAAATCAAGAGTTGCAAGAGCTGCTGCTGTTATTGCCTGAACCTAGAATGGGTGAAGGAAAAATATTTTTCCTCACCTACACCTCTGTCACCCATCCTTTAATATTCTTTATGATAGTCTTTGTGATGTATGCAAATATGTATGCATTCTTTTGGTTAAAGCTTTCAATCAGTTAGTCTGTGGTACTTTGTGACGGCAGCCCAAGTAAACCAATACACCTTCCTTTACTTTGTGTTCAACACAGCAGCCAATGTGACCTAGTTAAAACCTAAGTCAAATCATACCTCTCCTCTGTTCAAAATTCCCCAAAGACTAAAAGCCAAGGTCTTTTTGCAGACCTGCACTGATCTGCCCTGCCCCCGTCTTTGCCATCCCCTCACATGCTCTGCTTTAGCCACACTCTGTTTGCCGCCCCTCAGCCCCCAGGCCCTGGCTCCTCCTCAGGGCATTTGCACGGGCTGGGCCTCCTGCCTTGCACGTTCTTCCCCCAGATATGCACTTGGCGGTCTCTCCCACGTCCTTCAGGCCTTGCTCAAGTACAATCTTTTCAGTAAAGCATCCTTGGCCATTATACCTAAAATTAAACCCCACACCCCACTCTCTTTCCCCCTTGCCAACTTTTTTATTCTCTTTAGTCCACATTCCTATCTAATATAGGGTATATTTTCTCTCGTAATATTGTCTGTTCCTTAATAGAACACAAGTTCCACTGAGGGTAAGGATAATTTTTGACTGTTTACTACTTTATCTCCAGTGCCTGACATATAATTGATGCTCAATAAATATCTCTTGAGTGGATAAGTGGATTAATGCATGAAGAAATTGCTTACACCAATTTGAGCTCATCCTTCTTCCCAAATGAAAAAGTGTGGTGACATTAACTTCGCCCTTCCCTTTCCACAGGTTTACAACGCACTATAGTGTAAAACTTTGTGTGCTAGTTTTGCTGGTGCTGTTCACTTATCACACCATACTTAACTATGACATAATATCACTTAAAACCCCTAATCAGCTGTGAAAGAGAACAAGACTTTCTTCTTTATAACTGCCACTGGATCTTTTTATCATCCCTTTTCCCGGATAAAAGAAATCTAATAAACCTAATTTCTTTACCGATCCAAAGTTCCCCTTACACCCATTAATAAGGTTTCTTCCAACAACAAAATTTTATTATTTCATAAATCCATCCTTACTTTTATAGAATTTGAATTTAGACAACCATATACCTTGGTTTTATCCCTATTGAATTAATATTGGAAGCTTTCAGTGCCCTGCTGTAACAAATGTACATTGTCTGTTTTCCCAGCAAAGTTATAGTTATCAATTCATGCTTTTCGCATGAAAAAAAAATTACAAAAAAATACTAAACTATAATAAGCTTTAATAGGATGCTGAAGATAAGTAGTAATAGAATTTTTTATTGGTTATGAATATTCATGAGATGCAAAGCTGATTGTCACTCCTCATGCCCATGATGTGGGGGCCTGATTCATACTGGCAAAAGAATTTTTAACCCCCAAAGGTTGAACCATATTCTAAACTTGACAAAAGAGAGTTAGAAATGTTGTGTTTTAGAAAATATGGCAACAAGCCAGTCAAGACACTTGGAGTCCGGAGATGGGGACAGAGGGCCCTCGCCACATCCAGGCAAGCAACAAAGCCAGCTGAGATGCCCAGGGGTCCTGAGATGGGGGCCTGCCAAGGGCCAGCCATGCCCCCACCCACAACCAGATCTTAGAATATACTTATTAGCCATGCGTGTTTTTCTGGCGTGTGACTTGTCTGCTCCTGTCCTTTATCAACTTTCTGCTTAGCTTTTTCTGATTCACTTTTAAGAGTTATTTTTGCAATAAAAAAATAATAATAAATAAATAATATGGCCTGGAAAAGTCTCAGAATGATTTTAAAGTACCCAGTGGGGCAA
>NW_007758157.1:5908-6746 GCF_000696425.1 Galeopterus variegatus | reverse complement strand
CTAGTAGTTGTATAACCACTCTGATGGGGGAAAAGTTTTGTGAGAATTGACAAGCTAGGAGGTGAAAAGAAGAGAAAGTGTAAAACTTATGCCTCTTAAAAGTGCTAAAGGCTCCCAAAAAGCAGACAACTAGAGAAACAGCCAAGTTGCCTTTGTTTTGAGCTTTTACTGATCTAATTCAGTTTTGACTGAAATGTTTCACATCACTGGAATTTGTCAGCTAAAACTTTTTATTTATAGCGTTTATTTTTTTTAAAAATTGTCTTTGGTTAGAGACCAGAATTCGAATTTCAGTTTTTCCTATTTCTGTGTGACTTCGGGCAAATTAATATAGTGACTCTGTTTTGTCAACAATAAAACAGATTGCAAAGTCCATCACACAAAAAATTGTGAAAAACAGCCTGGAGAAAGCCAAAGTAAGTTCTCAATAAGTGTTTTCTCTCCTCCCTAAAAGTATATATTTTTTAATCCAGATTTTGAGCAAGATTAAGACACTGTTGGATATATTCAAAATCTAATGTGAGTTGATTTAGTAAAATTCAGATTGTATGGATGGAGAAGAAAGAGTGTAAAAAAATAATGACCTGTGTATCAGAACTAACTTAAAAAAATTATTGCATGCACATGAAAAATATTAAAAATATTAAAAATATACAAAAACATTTGCTCTAAAGCATAGTATAACTCCTACTTTATAGGTATAAGTTCATTTCTCAGATGCAGTCATGAAGGGTTTTGTATATCCTTTCACCCATTTCTAACATTTTCTTACATAATTAAGATCATGTTATACAAACTGTTCTAGAGAATTTTTATACTGGCACCTAGAAGCACTTCA
>NW_007758157.1:0-799 GCF_000696425.1 Galeopterus variegatus | reverse complement strand
AGAGAAAGAGAAAAAAAGGAGCAAGAAACAGGCTGGGTGATTAAAAAACAGGAAGACGTAGAAATTATAAATGATTATGCACCTAACTCAGAGTTTGAAATAACGTGACACAAAATTATGTTAAGTGAAATTAGCCAGGCATACAAAGAGAAATACTGCATATTTTCACTCATAAATGCAAGCTAAGAAAAATAAACAAATAAAGAAAATAAAAGAAAGATACAACAATCACAAAGTTATGTTAAACTTTCAAAAGGGTAAAACAGAGCTGAGGTTACCAGAGGGGGAAAGAGTGAGGGGGAAGTGAGGGGGAGGTAAAGGAGGAATTGGTAAAGGGCCATGAAAAATGATTACAAATGTATAATACTGAATATGATAATTATCCTGATTTGAGCATCACATATTGCACACATTGATATTCAACTCTGTACCCCACAGATATGTGCGATCGACTGTTAAAATAAAAAAAGGAAAGAAAAAATGGAACCACATATACATGTTACTTTGCAACCTTTTTCATTCAGCATTGTATCATGAAAATCCTTTTATCTACAGTTCTGTCTTTTTTGTTTTAATGGTCATAAACTTAAAATGGGTGCATTGAATTTATTTGAACTATTTACCTATTGATGGACATTTAAATTGCCTCTAGACTTTTTTCTCTTACAACCAATACCTCAATAAATAGCCTTACCAGCTTTCAAAAACAAAAAAACAAAACAAAACAAAAACAAAAAAACCCTGATAGAATCATAAAATGAAATAGAACAATCTACAATTATAATCAGAGATTTCAGTA
>NW_007758156.1:6486-6746 GCF_000696425.1 Galeopterus variegatus | reverse complement strand
TGAAGCCTCCTACACACTGTGTGTGTGAGTGTGTGTGTGTGAGTGTGCGTGTGTGAGAGTGTGTGTGAGAGTGCGTGTGAGTGTGAATGTGTGTGAGTGTGCGTGTGAGTGTGTGTGAGAGTGTGCGTGAGTGTGTGTGAGTGTGTGTGTGTGAGTGTGTGTGTGTATGTGACTGTGTGTGTGTGTGTATGTGACTGTGTGTGTGTGAGTGTGTATGTGACTGTGTGTGAGTGTGCACGTGTGTATGTGACTGTGTGTGT
>NW_007758156.1:0-1050 GCF_000696425.1 Galeopterus variegatus | reverse complement strand
ACAAACCCCTTTGTTCTCATCCTTCCCTCTGTCCCCTCCAGGCAGGGCCACCATCCTCCCCTTAAACACCCCACTGTCCTCACAAAGGACAGCCCCACCCTGTCCACTCAGGGGGGGGGCAAGATAAAAGGTTTATCAAATGGGAACATTTTGTGCGGATGCTTCCTTACACCAAATTTAAAAGGTTCAGCACGAGACACTCTATAGGAATCCAAGATGATGGGAAAATTTGAGCCATTTGAGATCAGGGTTTAATTGTATCGAATAACCTAGAATTGGCCATCCCGATGCTTAGCTCTTCCTTCCGTTGAATCTCAGTAGTTGTTGACGATGATAATCTTTCATAGTAACCTTAACCTTCAATAATAACATTAAAGATTGCTTCTCCCACGTGCCGCACTACACTGTACACATACTGTCCTTGAGTTTGGTATTACTGCTACTGTCCCCACTTTACAGGTAAAGAAATTGACGTGTGTCAGTTACCTACACTCACAGAACTCACGGGCAGTGGGGGCATCATGTGAATCCAGGACGAGCTGATTCTAGTTGTGCTTCTGAACCCCTGCAGTGAAGCTTGGTCCAGCCCATGTTTTCAAGCTGAACTGATTTCACTGCCTACAAGAAGACCAGTTTGGTGCATAATTAATCCCCCCTCTGTGTGTGTGTGTGTGTGTGCACGTGCATGTTTGTGTGTGTGTGCACATGCGTGCGTGTGTGCCTGTGTGTGTGTTCATGTGCGTGTGTGCATGTGTGCGCGCGTGCATGCGTGTGTGTGCATGTGCGTGTGTGCATGTGTGTGTGTGTGCGTGTGTGTGTGTACACTTTAGAGAACCCAGGACAACCACTTCAGACAGTGGCAGGGCTGAGCTGGAGATTCAACTATCCAGGGTCCGCCTCGGTTCCTCTCCCGCATCAGGCTTTTACAAACACCCTGTGTGGGAGCCCAGCCATCCTCTTGAGGTCCCCAGTTTTTGCTCCCCACCCCGTGCCCAGTGAAATGCTGGGGGTGGGGTGGGAGGGCAGGGGAGGGGGCAGCACTGGAGGTGG
>NW_007758155.1:6391-6746 GCF_000696425.1 Galeopterus variegatus | reverse complement strand
GTCATTTTCAACCATGCCATCTCATCTCCCAAGATGATAAACTGGCCTGTTTGGAGAAACCTCTGATATTTCTTAATGCCTGTAGATATGCACTCAGACTTGGAGTCTTCACTGCCCTCAAGAGGACTCTCTGACCTTTTTAGCTTTTTTTTTTATTATTTTCAAAATTTAGAAGTCAGAAGAGAAGACCCTCTCTAACCCAAACTTTCCACTGTTGACTTCCAATATAGACAGCCAGCAACTTATTAATAATAAAAATATTAATACTAGCTAACATTTAATGAGGATCACTAAGTACCCAGCATTGTACTAAATGATTTACATGCATTATTTTGTTTACTTCTCACAATAATCC
>NW_007758155.1:0-891 GCF_000696425.1 Galeopterus variegatus | reverse complement strand
AGATATTCAGGGAAGGATAACAAGCATGACCTCCATTCCACATGAGTTTCCTATTGATTAAGTCTCCCTGATTGATCAGGACTAGATCAAATGCAGGTCGAAAAAAAAAAAAACAAATTATTGCTGTTTATCTATTTTAGGATTTCTTCAGTAAGTCTGACCCATTTCTGGAAATTTTTCGCATGAATGATGATGCAACTCAGCAGCTCGTGCACCGAACTGAGGTAAGAAGAGTCATTTTCAACCATGCCATCTCATCTCCCAAGATGATAAACTGGCCTGTTTGGAGAAACCCCTGATATTTCTTAATGTCTGTAGATATGCACTCAGACTTGGAGTCTTCACTGCCCTCACGAGGACTCTCTGACCTTTTTAGCTTTTTTATTTTCAAACTTTAGAAGTCAGAAGAGAAGACCCTCTCTAACCCAAACTTTCCACTGTTGACTTCCAGTATAGACAGCCAGCAACTTATTAATAATAAAAATATTAATACTAGCTAACATTTAATGAGGATCACTAGGTACCCAGCATTGTACTAAATGATTTACATGCATTATTTTGTTTACTTCTCACAATAATCCCTTGACATCATCATCATTATTATTACCCCCATTTTACTGTTGAAGAAACTGAAATTTAGGGAGGTTAAGTCACTTTCCCAGGTCTCACAGTTAGCAAAGGGTGGAGCTGAGGTTTGAATTGAGGTTATTTGACTTGAGCCAAACTGCCTCCCCAGGGATAGTACATACACTGGACTAATGTCAAGACTGTCATATGAAGAGCTGCCCTGTCTCAGTAGCCACTTGGTCTAGCCGTATCTCCTCCTCACTCTCCATCCTCTTTCTCCAAGTGACCCTAAAAACCTTACTCCCACTACTCTACTACCCACTA
>NW_007758154.1:6287-6746 GCF_000696425.1 Galeopterus variegatus | reverse complement strand
ACCTTTCTCTTTTAAGGAGACAACCTGAGAAAACTAACTCAATTGAAATGATTTTTTTAAGCAATTCTCAAGATTTAATATGTTCTGTTGGAGAGTTTTCAAAGCATGCAGGTTGATCAGAGTTAACAGTGTTGGCTTTGGGTTAGGAAAAGTGTAAGTACAAGATCAACTTTGCTAATTTCTAACTCTGGTGTCTGGGTTGAGTTGTTTAATTTATCCAAGCCTTAGCTTTCTCCTTTTAAAAATAGACATTGCCCAGTGTTATTTTAATAATTGAATGAATAAATTGGGATAAAGCACCTTTATGGAATGTGCCATTCTGAAAAACAACCGTTTTTTATTAGTGAAGTGTACTAAAGAAACATGTGTTCCAATCGCTTCTTATTGTATGAATTTTTAAAAAAATCTGCAATAGCTTAAAACTGATTTAATAGGTATCTGTTGAAGTTTGAGTGTGTC
>NW_007758154.1:0-597 GCF_000696425.1 Galeopterus variegatus | reverse complement strand
CTTGGTGCTAGGTAATGGGTTAAAATTGACCCTTCCAGTGACATCATGTTGATGCCCATCCGCACATTTGATGATTTGATTCCATGTCAGGTAATAGCAGCATAATAGTGAATTGCAATTATTCATAGGTGTATATATTATGAATATATCATATATTCATACATAAATATATTATACTATAATATACTAGTATATAGTGCAATATATTACATAACATGCATAATAAGTTGTAATGTGTTATATAATATAATGCACATTGTATAATATACTGTACTATATTATATAATATAGTATATATATTATATATTATATATAATTTTTCATAGACATATATTCATAATATATCCATTCCTTTATATAATAAAAAAGTTGAATAACATCCAAAGTCCTCGTGGTAAGATCAAGCTTATTTTTGTTCTACTATTGTGATTTTCTTGGGCTAAAACACCTTAAAACATGATAACTATGAAACAAGACAGGATCCAAATGGTGTAGTTATTAGTTCAATATCAATAGTCTATGAGATATTAGGTAATCATTATAACATTTAAACCACTTAAGATATATAGTAGTGGTCCATTTACAAAAAAATGTATC
>NW_007758153.1:6288-6747 GCF_000696425.1 Galeopterus variegatus | reverse complement strand
AAGAGAGGCTGTCTCCATCTGGAGCGGGCATGTGGCTTCACCCTGAGGGCTCTGGGGTCCAACTCTGACCTTGTGGAAGCCAAGTCGAAGAGCCAGCCTACAGTGAGGAGCCCAGTGAGACACATTGCGGTAGTGCAGGTGGGATGTGGCCAGGGCTCCGAGGGAGGGGTGCTTCCAGGAGCTTGGCAGTGAGCAGGGCCTCTGCGAGTCTGTGGCGTGGAGCAGTTCCAAGGTGGTTGTCGAGCAGAAGCCTAATTTCAGTATTTTGAGGAGAGAACAGGATGTGAGGCAGCTTGAACTCACTTCTGGAGGCTCTGCTGTGCAGAAGAGGTGGCGAGAGACGGGGGGCATGGGTGGGTCGTGGTCCCCAAGAAGGCAGTGGTGGTGGATGGGGTGTGGCCAGGAGGGAAGTACTTTTCCCCAGGAGTCGGGCAGGAGGGGTGGGGTGGCTGTGGATGC
>NW_007758153.1:0-927 GCF_000696425.1 Galeopterus variegatus | reverse complement strand
GAAGTGGCCGAGAGGAAGGAGCATCGTGGGAAAGTGTCCTCCAGAGGGCTGTTTATGCAGAGATGTCATCACTTGAGGAGAGGAGCCTTCTGGGCAAACTTGGATAACTTGAAATGGTATCACTTGTCCTGGAGCCCCTGGTGGGGCAGGTGAGGTTGGAAAGTGGGTGCCATCAGGGAAGAGAGGCTGTCTCCATCTGGAGCGGGCATGTGGCTTCACCCTGAGGGCTCTGGGGTCCACTCCGACCTTGTGGAAGCCAAGTCGAAGAGCCAGCCTACAGTGAGGAGCCCAGTGAGACACATTGTGGTAGTGCAGGTGGGATGTGGCCAGGGCTCCCGAGGGAGGGGTGCTTCCAGGAGCTTGGCAGTGAGCAGGGCCTCTGCGAGTCTGTGGGGTGGAGCAGTTCCAAGGTGGTTGTCGAGCAGAAGCCTAATTTCAGTATTTTGAGGAGAGAACAGGATGTGAAGCAGCTTGAACTCACTTCTGGAGGCTCTGCTGTGCAGAAGAGGTGGCGAGAGAGAGGGGGCATGGGTGGGTCGTGGTCCCCAAGAAGGCAGCGGTGGTGGATGGGGTGCAGCCAGGAGGGAAGTACTTTTCCCCAGGAGTCGGGCAGGAGGGGTGGGGTGGCTGTGGATGCAGAATAGTTTCTGGACATTAGAGCAGGAGTTCGAGATTTCCTAGTTGGCAACCTCAGTTTCCCATGAAGGAGGAAATGTGCATCTGCTGAGCAGTGGCAGGGCCAGAAGCTTGAAGATTGTGCAGGAAGATGGGAAGAGCTGCCCTGTGAACAGGAAAGAGAAATAACAGTGCACAGATCTGTTTGCTGAGGTCAAAGAGCATAAATCGGAATTTAGGAGTTGTTGAAGTCAACTCCCAGCTTAGATCTGGGAGCGGTGTCTTAATCCATAGAAGTGATTCTGAGTGAAA
>NW_007758152.1:5428-6747 GCF_000696425.1 Galeopterus variegatus | reverse complement strand
GACGGGAGCGCCGCCGTGCTCCCAAGCGCCGCACTCTACCAAGTGCGCCACCGGGCCGGCCCGAGATGTCAGGGTTTTAATCTCCAGAGCCTTCTGAGGACTCACCCACTGTAGCTGACAAGCCTGGGAGATACCCCAGGCCACTCCACACCTACCCCTCTAAGCATAGCTCCTGTTCACAGAGGTAGACAGATCCTTCTCCAGAATGTGTTGGTAAATGAGCAGTGGTTGTCATGAGCCACCTTTACGTGAGAAATATAAAGTTTAAAATATGTGCCNCGGCGGACCTGGGGGCGTCGCCGACCGTGGGGGCGGGGGAGGAGGGGGCAGCGGGGAGCAGGAAGCCCTAAGACCTACCCAGTGCCCTTGGACCTGGGGCGGTTTGCGGGTGTCTGTCCCTCCCTCTTTGCCTCCACGGGGGCGGGTGGAGATTCGGTGTTGAAAGTGTTGAACTATCCAGGGCAGGGAGGCCCGGGTGACACTCCTGTCGCGCCCAGCGCCGCCGCCTCTAGCCTCTTCCCCGGCGCAGCCGGAGATCCAGCCTCAAGGAGGGGTGTTGGCCCGAGAACTGGAGCCAAAGCCGGACAGGATCCAGGTTCTGGTGCCCCGCGGGGAGCTGGCACCCAGCTTACTGGGGGAGAGGCTTGCTCCCCATTGCACAGACGGGGAAGTCGAGGCCCGGGGCGCTCGCTCGTCCCCTGCGCGGGGAGCTGGACCCAGGCGGGGGGTGGGAGGGTGGGGAGGGGCTCGTGTTCAGTGGAGCCCAATCTAGGGCACTTGGCGGCCCATCCCAGGGCTGTAGCCAGGCGGTCTGGGAGGAGGGGGCGGTGCTTGATTGCCCGCTTGAAGGACAGGTGACCTGGGGCAAGTGGAGATGGAAGCCAACTAGGTAGCCCAGGTGGTGGGGACCGCGGGCAAGAGCTCAAAAGCCTTGAACGTGGGGCTGCCGCTGGGACCCGAGGGTGGTTCCACGGGAAGTTGACCAGGTCAGCCCCGGAGGAAGGGAGCTGTCCAAGGTCACATCCACCGAGGTCACCAGGGGCTGAAGTCATCCCACCCGCCCCCAGCGGGCAGAGCGCTCCACTGGCCTCACACTGGGCCCTCACACTGGGCCGGCCCACCACAGGGGGCAGTGCTGGTGGCTGACCCCACCCCAACCCATCTTATTCACATGGCGGGACTGAGGCCTGAAATAGTCCTGGATGGGGGGTGGGAGATGTCAGGGTTTTCTTTTTTTTTTCCCTTTTTGTCTTTTTTTGTGACCGGTAATGGGATCGCAACCCTCAGTGTCACGCCCGCACCGCGCTCAACCAGTGAGC
>NW_007758152.1:3101-3903 GCF_000696425.1 Galeopterus variegatus | reverse complement strand
TTGAACTTACAAAGCAGGCACTGTCCAGGTGCCTTGCCTGTAACTAGATCATTTCATTCAATCATTGAAACCCTGGAGAAATAAATTTGTTTATTAAAAAAAGAAATCATTGAAACCCTGTGAAGATGGTGGTATATTGTCCCACTTTACAGAGGAGGAACCAAGCACAGAGAGGTTGAGGAACCTTCCCAGAGTCACGGACCTGAGAGGTTGACCTGGGATTTGGAGAGTGTAGGTGAGCCATGCTGTCAGTCACTGGGCTGCACTAACTCCTCTGGGGCAGGAGGGTCTGGGGGATGGGGAAGTGTACCCTAGTCCTTTAAGACTGGCCACACCCCAGAGGGGACACCGGTCCTCACAGCAGCACTAGGAACAGCTGTTAACCTCTGTTCGCTGGTACTGGAGGCAGATGCCAAGACTCAGAGAGGGAAAGTGGCTTGCCCCAGGGTGCACAGCTGGAAAAGCCCAGAGCCGAGGTTGACTCCAGCTTTCCCCTCCTGTCCTCAGACCAGCTGCCCACAGGGGAGCCCTGCCCAGCCTCTGCGCACACGAGCAGCCAGGGAGATCGGGGCACTGCGCCCAGCCTGGGCACACACACCTCCAGCAGCCCATCTCCCCCACGCACCCACTCCCTCCCGACCTCGGGTAGGTCATTCAGCAGCGCAGGCCAACATTTCCTCCCAGGGTCCTTTCACCAAACGCAGTGCAACATCCGGTCACCCATTTCCACACCCTCTTACATGAAGAGCGCTGGTGATGCCTTAGGCTACAGGTTGGTGCACAAACCCCTTGTCATCATCCA
>NW_007758152.1:0-874 GCF_000696425.1 Galeopterus variegatus | reverse complement strand
AAAGAGCCAACTGTTGTCCTCAGAATGGGTCATCTTGTCCACTTGAGTATTGAGAGCCTCCTCCACAGTAAATGCCACTTGGTAAGTGTTCCCATGGGTACGCTGTGCCCACTCTGAGAAATCCTTCCACTTGCCTTTCCCCAAGACCACCTGGAAAATTTTATTCTTTCCAAGTCTCTGAGTGGCTGGCCAACCCATTAGCCACAGACTATGAATCCATTATAGAAGTTTTGCCTTCTGGGAGGATTTCTCCTTAACACTGTCTTTCAGGGTCTCTCATAACTGTGTCTGTAAAGCAGTGGCCATCCACCTCTGGCAGGAGCCAGCTCCCCATGCAGACCAATTTTTAACCCAGGCCGAAGTTTTTTCATCCTCTGTTGACTGGTCACAGAGAACTTTCCATGAGGGCACAACTGTGGGTTAAAAAGAGTTGGCAAAAAAGTAGGAGCAAATACCATGGGAGTCTAAGCCACCTACTCATGAAGTTGACTTGTCCTTTCCAGATATGTTTGGGCCAGTCTCATTTAAAATGAAATGCTGCTGTACATATCTGGTTTTTTAACTTAGTGAATAAGATAACATTTATTTTTTTTGATTAACAGACAAGTTAGGTTGCATAGTTTCTTAGTATCCATGGCCAGACATTCACTTTCTACTAGAGCCCAGTAGCAAGTCAGTAGCCTTTGAAATGAAGAAGAGTTGTTGGCAGAAGTAGGTGTGGACTTACTCTAAAACCGTGGGAGTATACTCTGTGGTTCTCCTATCAGGACTTGCTCCACAGAGGGTCATAGTGTCAGGGCAGCTTGTGCCAAAGCCTGGGCCTGCTGATGAGCCCATTTGTGCTCTGGGTTCCTCTCAAAACTGGCAGTCTTAG
>NW_007758151.1:6353-6747 GCF_000696425.1 Galeopterus variegatus | reverse complement strand
CGCACTAACTCCACCCACACACAACTTGTTTACAAAGAAATGTGCTGCATGGCCCCCAACCGGACCTGAGTGGAGGGAGCCTGACCAAACTATTCTATTGTCCCCACACCTACTCACCTGCAACTATGGCAATATCTATTCCATGGCTCTGAGACTTGGCAATGTGTGAAAAATTTCAAGGTCTAAGTGTTAACAGAATATACAGTTGCCATGTTGTATTCTGTAGCTTGAAAATAACTTAATTATGTTTTTCACAGGCATGAAGGTACGGATGTCATCTGCTAACAAGAATAAGAAATCCTTATACCCAGAAAAAATTCTCCTGTCTGCTCAAGTATTATCCACATTTCCTTTAATTGATATTTCTCAACCTCAACTTCTAACATTAAGAAGT
>NW_007758151.1:3368-4532 GCF_000696425.1 Galeopterus variegatus | reverse complement strand
ATTCATTTTGAAACACTCATATTCATAGAACGTTACACATATACTACAGAGTTTCATACACCCCTCAGCTTCATGTACTGTTAACATCTCACACAACCACAGAATATTCATGAAAATGATGAAATCGATAGTGGCACAAAACTATTAACTGAAATGCAGACTTGTTTCATATCTTACCAGGTTTTCAAATAACATAATTTTCTGTTACATGATCTAATCCAGGACACCTAATTACATTTACTGTTAGGTGTATTACTTATGTATAGCTACATAACAAATTACTACATAGCTTAGTGGCTCAGAACCACACGTACACATTACTCACTGTTTCTCTGGGTCAGATGGCCCTGGCGGAGGTCTCAACTGAAGGTACATCAGGGGAAAGATCTTCCAAGCTCATGTGATTGTTGTTAGAATTCAATTCCCAGCCCAGGAGGAGAAGACTGCACTGTTGAATGATTCCAAACATTAAAACAATCTCACAATTTTTTTCAAAAACAAAACCAAAAAATAAACAAAATAACAACAACGATAATAACAATAGAGAAGAGATCACTTCCCTATGCCTTCTATGAGGCACTTTACCTTGATACCACAACTAAACAGAGACATTTCAAGAAAAGAAAATTAAGACTGGTATGCTTTATGAAAATAGAGGCTAGTGTCCTGAGGAATTATACAAGCAAAACTAATCAGCAACATGTAAAAATGATTATGCTCTATAACCAAGTGTGTTACCTCAGGAACAGAAATTTGTTTCAACATACAGAAACAATTAGTATAACACAATTGTATTAACAGAATAAAGAGGAAACACCGAATGATTTTCTCAAAAGCTGAAGGATAAACTTTTGACAATTCAAAAATCTATTCATGTTAAAAACAGGTAAAAATCAGGCTTAAAAGGAAACTTTTTTTACCTAGGAAAGCATCCATATAAAACTCATGTAACATTACAAGTTCTCTGAAGGGGCAATACTTTCCCTAAGAGTGGAAACAACACAAGGATGTCCATTCTTGCCGCTTCTTTTCAACATTGTAGTGGAAGATGTAGTCAGGGCAATTAGCCTAGAAAAATAAACACAGGCACCAAGATTGGAAAGGAAGTCAAATTACCTCTGTTTGAAAATGACATGATTTTGTGCATAAAAAGTCCTAAGGAAT
>NW_007758151.1:2219-3328 GCF_000696425.1 Galeopterus variegatus | reverse complement strand
GAAGTCAAATTACCTCTGTTTGAAAATGACATGATTTTGTGCATAAAAAGTCCTAAGGAATCTAAATAAAATACAATAAAAATAAAAAATGACTACAACAAGGTTGCAGTTCTCAAGGACAATATAAAAAAATGAATTATATTTCTATATGTCAGCAATTAACAATCTGAAAATCAAACTCAGAAATCCATTCAATTTAAAATAGCATAAAAAACAAACAAACAAAAAAACTTAGGAATACATTCTACAAAATAAGTGTGAGATAAGTACCATGAAACTTACAAAATTTGATGAATGAAGTTAATGAATTTCTAAATAGGTGGAAAAATCTTCAGTGCTCATTGATTAGAAGTCTTAACATTAAGATGGCAATAATTTCTAAATGGCTGTATAGATTTGATGTAATCCCTATCAAAATTTCATGTAATATTCTTTTTTTTTTCCTTTGCCTAAATGGCCAACCTGATTCTAACATTCACAGATAAGAGCAATAGGTCCAGAATAGCCAAAATCATATTAAAATAGAACTAAGTTAGAGTAGTACACTCATACTGCCTGATTTTAAAACTTACTACAAAGTGATAATAATCAAAATTTGTGGTACTATTGGGAGGATAGACTTATAGATCAATCAAACAGAATTGAATATGCAAAAATGAACTCTTACATTTACGGTAAATGATTCTACAACATAATCAATTCAATACAGAAAAAAATAGTTTTCCATCAAATATTACTTGACAAGTGGATATTTACATGCAAATTCAACTCCTCTCTCACATCACATACATAATTCACTCAAATTGATCATACTCCTAAGTATATGTGCTAAATAGACAAACTCCATAGAAGAGACAATAGAAAAACATTTTTTTTTTTACCTTAGGTCAAACAATGTTTTCTAAGACATAACAACTACAGCACAAGTGATAGAAGAAAAAAAAATCTACATATTTAACTTCAACAGCATCAAAGTACTTTTTTTATGCAAAGTACAAAATCAAAAGTAAAAAGATCACCCAAAGAATGGGATAAAATCTCTGCAAGCTATATAGTAGGTAACAGTAAGAAATATTACATCAGAACACATCAAAACATCTTGAAACTCA
>NW_007758151.1:0-1706 GCF_000696425.1 Galeopterus variegatus | reverse complement strand
TATATAGTAGGTAACAGTAAGAAATATTACATCAGAACACATCAAAACATCTTGAAACTCAAAAATAAAAATGATATATCCCAATTAAAAACTCCAAATTAATAGAATAGACAATTTTTCAAAGAAGCTATAGTCATGTCCAATAAGCACATGAAAAGATGATCAATGCTTTTTATCCTTAGGTAAACGCAGATCTACAGAATCGTAAGATAAACTTCACAAATCTTAAAGGCATATGGCAAATTGAAAAAGAAAGTCAGAAAAGGTAAAATATTGTGTAATTCTATTTATATGACACTCTGAAAAAGGCAAAATAATACAGATAGTAAAGACATTATTGGTCTAGGGGCTTGAGAAAGAGGAAGGTGGAATAGGAGAAGTACAGGGGATTCCTTTAAGGCAGTGAAGTTATTCTGTATGATAATGCTATGGTGGATACATGATATTATTTTTCACATCTTAAAGAATTTTATAACACAAAGAGTGAACCTAATGGCATGCAGATTAAAAACATTTAGTAGTATAGGGGATCCTGGGGAAGATAAAAGACAAAATAATGTTACAAATATTATTTGTTCTATTTATTATAAATGTATGAAATAACCTCACTAAAAAGAGTGGAGGAAAAGGGGCTGGCATGAGGAACTCAGGAAATAAGTGGGAATTCTAAGTCTAAAGGCCTAATTATTTGTACACAAGCACTGTAAGTTAGTTGGTAGAACTGCATCCCATGGGGGTATACATGATAAATTCTGAAACCACTATGGATGTATTTTAGGATGTTCTGATAAAGTTAACAGATCCAACTTTCTCACTGGTAAGAGTGGTAGGCTACAACAAATATGTGGGAATGGGTAGATGGAGTCACATGTTATTAAATTATACCCTGTGGTGCTACAGATGTTAGTAGGAATTTGGGATTAATTTATTATAGATACATATGGACACTGCTGAAATACATATAGATGTGAGTCTATTTTTGATTCAGTACACACAGGTAAATTTCTTTGCTCTGTCAGCAGATGAGACCTCAAATCAACAGATGCACCCATAACAATAAGAACACCTGGTGCCCAGATCTTTGTGTCTAATTCCATATCCAGTAAAGGTAACTAAGGCTCCAGGAAAAAATGTTGAAAAATAGTCTTGGGCAAGGAATCAACACAATTAGCATGAAGCACTTTGTACTGTGAGAACAAAAGAAAATGCTACTCAACCACTGAACCAACCAATTAATCATACAATAGCTTGAAACCAAACTTTTGGTGGTATTTCAAAATGATACAGAAGGCAAGTGAAAGCCATTCAATCGGAAGGTCTTTGTTAAAATCACTGCCAGTCTTAAAACACAGAACATTAGCAATATTGCTGACGCTGAGGACATCTCCCCAATTTCATCATCTTCCTATGACTGCTGAAGGTAACTGTTACTGTTAATTCTTTGTCCTTTCTTAATTTACATAATTATTTTCTCTGTACATTTGTATTTCTAAATACTATATCATTCAATTATTATTGCCTTCAAACTTAGATAAAAGTGTCCAATTTAATCCATATTCATAGTTTAATCATGGGAATCCATCAGAAAAATCCAAATTGTGAGATGTTATGTAAAATAACTGACGAATACATTCTAAAGTGTCATGTTTATGAAAAAATAAGTGAAACATAAGAAACTTTTTCAGACTACAGAAGACCAGTTGTGG
>NW_007758150.1:6132-6747 GCF_000696425.1 Galeopterus variegatus | reverse complement strand
TCAGGTGAGGAAGCACTGAGCATATCACTTCATCTTGCAGGAGCTTGAGTTCCCACCAGTAACTCCCAGCAATCCTGCGCAGTGTCACTCCAGCAAGGACCTGCAAACACAGACAACTCTAACACTGAATACAGTTGAAGAAACCACACAAAGACTACATTACAATTCTCACCCAGAACCAAAGCTAAAACACCCTACTAGACTGACATAATAGAACACATCTATGGGAAAGAGTATCTATTTCCCTTCAAAAGCTATGCCAGAAAATTAGAAGAAACAACTATCCAAACAGATTGCCAGACATCAATGCAGGGATACAAGAAACATGAAAACAAAAATTTTTTTTCTAAAGAAAGTCATCAGAGGCAAGAACAATGTGCCTCTAGAAAGCCATCTTGTACCTGCCCTCTTGACAAAATAAATTTAAATGTTTTACACATTGTTTTGTTTTATAATCACTACTAGATAATACAAGAATTAACTAAATAGCACTCAAAACTCAAAAACTGTTCAAGTTAATGTTAAACACCTATTCTAATTATATTTATATATTCAGATAAAAAGTCTTTGACTTTTAATGGACACTATATGAGTATTGTAAGGAAATGGAGCACA
>NW_007758150.1:0-775 GCF_000696425.1 Galeopterus variegatus | reverse complement strand
CTTTTTGAGACCGGCCGCACTGCGCTCAGCCAGTGAGCACTGTGAGCGCACCGGTCATCCCCATATAGGATCCGAACCCGTGGAGGGAGCGCTGCCGCCCTCCCAGTGCCGCACCCTCCCGAGTGCATCACGGGCTCGGCCCTATACTAAGCATTTTTAACACGTCCCATATGTCCCTTAAGCACTTTAGTATATTTTCCATCCTTTTCTCCTCTCTCTCTCTGTGCTTGAGTCTGGATTTAATTATCTTCCACTTCATTAAAATATTTTTTTTCTTTTTTGGAAGGAAGGCACTCTATCTAATATGCTGTTAAATTCATCTATTGAGTTCCTTGTTCTACTTATTATATTTGCAGATCTGAAAATTCTATCTGTATTCTTTTTTTTTATATTCCCATTCTTTGCTAAATTTCTATGTCTTCTTCATTTTATTCAATATATTAGTTACTCTTTGCTGATATTCCAATACCTGGATCCTCTGTGGGTTTATTTCTATGATTAGTTTTTCTTTTTCTTTTTCCACTTCATCCGCTGCCCTCCATTGAGTCTTTTTTAGGACTTAACTGAAAAAACAAGAATATTTAACAAGGCCCTCCTTCTTGGGATGCTGGACTGATTTTTTGTATTACAAACACGTGAAAATGCCAACTCTGTTCAGCTTCTCAGGTTGGCTAAACCAAAGGCAAACATCCGTACTAAGGTCAAGGATTGAGTCAATTCAGTGACCAGTTTTATTTTCTGTAAGGGTTTTTTATTTAGTTTATCTTTACTCATT
>NW_007758149.1:6299-6747 GCF_000696425.1 Galeopterus variegatus | reverse complement strand
TTACAATGAGATGGATGATCTCACTGGCTTTCTGGCCTCTTCTTTTGAGTTTAAAATCTATGTGAGGTTGATTTCCTCATCATTACAAGGTAATATGTTTGGGAGGTTACTCTGCTAGTTCTGTGATCCCTTGGGTATCATAGTATTTCTAGTGGCCTTCATTCTCAGTTGTGAAATTTTATTTATTTATTGACCGGTAGGGGGATCGTAACCCTTGGCTTGGTGCTGTCTGCATCACGCTCAGCCAGTGGGCGCACCGGCCATCCCTATATAGGTTCTGAACCTGTGGCCTCGGCGCTCCCAGCGCCGCACTCTCCTGAGTGAGCCACGGGGCCGGCCTGTGAAATTTTATTTTATATGCTCACTCACCCTCTACAAACCTGCCCGCTTTGAGTTGTGGTACCTGTGTATCTTTGCCCATCTGGTCTCCAGTTGGTGGAATTACTTT
>NW_007758149.1:3419-4445 GCF_000696425.1 Galeopterus variegatus | reverse complement strand
TCTATATACTAACAATAATTGGAAAATGAAATTTTTGAAATGTACCATTTATAATAGAATCAGAAAACTTTAAATAGCGATAAATTTAACAAAAAATTTATAAAAGCCATACACTAAAAACTACAAAATATTTTATTTATTATTATTATTCTTTTTATTTTGGGCCACAAAACAAGTCTTAATACATTTAAAAACACCAAGATCACAGAAAATATGTTCTCTGACCAAAAAAACAGAAGGAAATTAAGAAAACTCACAAATGTGTGGAAATTAAACAATACTCTCCTAAATAAACAATGGGTAAAAAGAAAAATCATAGGAAAATTAGAGATAAAATCAAAGCACAACATATCAAAATTTATAGCATGCAGGGCTCATGCAGTGTTTAGAGGAAAATGTATACTTGTAAACACCTATATTAAAAGTAAGAAGAATCCCAAATCAGTAATGTAAACTTATATGTTAGGAAAATAGAAAAAGATCAGAAAACTAAACCAAAAGCAAATATAAGTAGGAAATAACAAAGATTGCAACAGAAGTATATGAAATAGGGAATTAAAAAATAATAGAGAAAATCAACAAAACCAAAAGTTGATTCTTTAAAAAGATTAATAAAATTTGCAAGCCTTATCAAGACAGACCAAGAAAAAAAGAGCGAAGACTAAAATTACTAAAATCAGAAATAAAGCAAGGGCATTATTACGTTGTCATTGTGGTTTTTTGTGGTGGTACGATTTAGTTTCTTTCTCATTTGGGTTTTTGTTCTACCATTGGGTTTTGTTCTTTCTTGTGTATTCATGGTAGTGATTATCATTTTTCGGATTCCAGATGCAGGGCTTCCTTGTGGCTTCCTTGTGGCTGATTGTGTGGTAGTGAACTGTAGCAGTTTTTGTCTGTCTGGAAAATATACTGTTTTCCTTCATTTCAGAAGAATAACCTTGCTGGGCATAGTATTCCTGGCTGGCGATTTTTTTCTTTTAATATTTTGAATATATCATCCCATTTTCCTCTGGTTTATGGAATTTC
>NW_007758149.1:0-805 GCF_000696425.1 Galeopterus variegatus | reverse complement strand
TTGAAAACAAAAAAATGATAGTAGACAGGACGAAACAATGGTCAAGAAAGTGGAGAGGATGAAGCAACTGCAAATTAAAATCACTCCGCACTGTGTGCATCTATGAAACATCACACTGCGCTCCATAAATGGGATACTGGGGTGGTTTGTCAACGAAAAATAATATTAATTTAAAAATAAAGTGAACAGGTGTTGAAGTGAGTTGAACACGTGGCTGTAAGAGAGGGTAGAGCCCAGGATGGTGGCCAGGGTTTTTTTGGTTGTGCAACTACCTGGTGAATTAGGGAATAGAAGTTTGTTTGCAGGGGAGGTGGGGGGGGTGGGGTACGCTGGTGGTGGGCAGGAGAGGAGGGACACGATAGGGAGGAAAAAATCATGGAAAAGGAATTGACTATGCTGAGTTGGAAAATCTGAGATGCCACTGAGTAGGCAGTTCCACGTTCAGGTGGCTCGGGAGCTTGTAGCACAGGCTGGAGAGCACGTGGAGGGGCCGTGTGGACAGGTGGCATCTAATTCCAGAGTGCAGGTGCAATGACTGACAGCAGAAGGAAACACAGTCTTGCTGCAAGAATTTCATCCCGGAAAAAATTTCAGGCAAGCAGAACCCAGAACTGGCCTCAGTCATTAAACGAATAAATACATAAACAAAGGTTAAATTGAAAATGTCCACAGAAAGCCTTCCTTTGTCAATGCTCTCAAGAGCTGAGATTGCTGAAGTGTGTGTTTGCATTGAATTCAATGAAATTGCTTTAGGAATGACTAAAAATACAACAGTTAAAAGTTGGAAACATTTTATGAAAATTTT
>NW_007758148.1:5481-6747 GCF_000696425.1 Galeopterus variegatus | reverse complement strand
TATATCTATCTATATATAGAGATATATATGTTATATATACATACACACACACATAATATATCTATCTATATATAGAGATATATATGTTATATATACATACACACACACACACACACACACACACACACACACACACACACACACACACACACACACATATGTGCTAGGCTCCACACACAGCATGCTGCAGCCCACAGCCCAAGTCTGAAATCTTCAGAACCAGGGAACCCAATGGTGCCACTGGCGTGACTCCTGGAATCCAAAAGCTGAAGGGTCTCAAATTCTGCTATTCATGAACGGGAGAGCAGAGTGAATCCCAGCTCCAGCAGATAGAACAATTCACCTTTTTGCTTGTTTTTGTTCTCTCTGAGATCCGGCAGATTGGATGGTGCCTGCCAATACTGAGGGCCGATCTTTCCCACCTCGTTCACTCAGGCCCACATGCTAACCTTTTTGGGAAACACCCTCATACACACACCCAGAAATGTTTTCCTTACCAGATTTCTAGTTATTACTTAATATAATCAATTTGACAACTAGAATGAACCATCACAAGTCCACCCCTTGTCAACTTTGTGTCCGTAGTTACTGCCTTAAACCACACTTAATCTTCAGATGGGACAAGAACAACATAATCGTTCCGCCTGACATGATACGACTGTCCTGCAGACAACTGAAAACACAGTAATACATTTTCCAGAAGAAGAGGTAAAGTTCTTAGATGATGTTTACTCTTCTGACATTCCGTGACTTAAGTGAAGTGTAAAGTTAACAATATTTAAATACTGATATAAAGCCAATAAGTCTTATGGTACACGATAAAGACTAAGAGGAATAAAAACAAATATAATTGCTTAATACATGTACTATGTATATTATATATGTATGCTACACACACACACAGAGATGTATTTTTTTTTTAATTGAAACAGAGTTGATAGTACATATCCATGGCATAGAGAATTGAATACCAGTACTGGTGTGCAATATGTGATGCTCAAGTCAGGATAATTAGTATATTCAGCATTATGCAATTAAACAATGTAACTGATTGGCCTTTATCAATTCCTCCCTTACACCCCTGCCCCTCCCCGTTTCCCATCTCTGGTAACCTCAGTTCTGTTCTCTCCTTTTTTTTTTTTCTTTTTTTTCTTTTTCCGTGTCCGGCAACGGATCGCAACCCTCAGTGTCACGCCCGTACCGGACCGGGACCGGCAACGGGATCACAACCCTCAGTGTTGCTCCCGCGCCTGGCTCAGCCAGTGA
>NW_007758148.1:3207-4481 GCF_000696425.1 Galeopterus variegatus | reverse complement strand
CCCTTGGCTTGGTGTCATCCGCACCACGCTCAGCCAGTGAGTGCATCAGCCATCCCTATATAGGATCCGAACCTGCGGCCTCTGCACTCCCAGCACCGCACTCAGCCGAGTGAGCCACCGGGCCGGCCCCTGTTCTCTCCTTTTGAAAGCTCAATGTAGTATTGTAATTGTATCATTCTTTCTTTTTTTCTTTATTTGTTTATTTTTTCAGCTGCCACTTAGGAGTGAGGACAAGCAATATTTCTCTTTCTGTGTCTGGCTTATTACACTTAACATAATTTTCTCTAAGTTCATCCATGTTGCTGTGAATGGCAGTATTTCATTATTATTATTATTATTATTATTATTATTATTATTATTATTATTATTTTGGCAGAGTAGTATTCTCTTATGTAAATATACCACATGTTCCTTGTCCAGCCATCTGTTGATGGACATTTAGGTTGGTTCTGACTCTTGGAATTTGGAAATAGAGCAGCAATGAACACGGGAGTGCAGGTATCCTTTCCCCATGATGGTTTCCATTCTTTCGTGTATGCACCCAGCAGTGGAATTGCTGGATCATACATCAGTTCTATGTGTAGTTGTTTGAGGATCTTCCATACCATTTCCCATAATGGCTGCATGATTTTACAGTCCCAACAGCAGTTGTAGGAGAGTCCCGCTTTCTCTGCATCCTTGCCAGCATTTGTTATTCTCTGCCTTTTTGAGGGTGAGATTATATCTCGCAGTGGTTTGATTTTCATTCCCCTGATCCAGAGTGACGTTCAGCATTTTTCTATGTGTCTGCCATTCGTATGTCTTTGAGAAATGCCTATTCAGCACCTTTGCCCATTTTTTAAATTAGGGTATTTGGTTTTTGTACAGTTAAGTTGTTTGAGTTTCTTGTATATCCTTGATATTAATCCTTTGTTGGATGCATACATAGTTTGAAAATATTTTCTCCCTCCCTGTAGGTTGTCTTTTCACTCTCTTAATTTCTTTTGCTGTGCATAATTTACTAATTTGATATAATCCAATTTGCTTATTCCTCATTTTGTGGCCTGTGCTTTTGGGGTCATATTCATAAAGTCATTGCCCAGTCCTACTTCTCCTTACGTTTTCTTTTGTGGGTTATACATTCAGGACATATATTTAAGTCTTTAATCCATTTTGAGTTGATTTTGGTATATGGTGAGAGGTACAGGCCTTGTTTCATTCTTCTCCATGTTGATGTCCAGTTTTCCCAGCACCGTTTATTGAAGAGTCAGTCTTTTCCCCAATGTATGTTCTTG
>NW_007758148.1:0-391 GCF_000696425.1 Galeopterus variegatus | reverse complement strand
TTGGGAGAGTGGCCTATTTATCAATATTTTGGAACAGTTTGAAGAGAATTGGCATTAATTACTCTTGAAAAGTTTGGTAGAAATCAGCAGTAAAGCCATTTGGTCTCGGAATTTTCTTTTTTGGGATATTGCTGATTACTTTGAATCTTGTTGCTTGTTATTGATCTGTTCAGGTTTTCAGTGTCTTCTTGGTTCAGCTGTGGTAGTTTCCATGTGTCCAGAAATTTATCCATTTTCTCCTGGTTTTCAAATTTGTTGGTGTATATTTGTTTATAATAGTCTCTAATGATTCTTTGTATTTCTGTGGTGTCACTTGTAATGTCTCTTTTTTCCTTTTTTTTTTCTTTATTAAGAATATTCATGAGATACAAAGCTAATTGTCACCCCTCCT
>NW_007758147.1:5898-6747 GCF_000696425.1 Galeopterus variegatus | reverse complement strand
AGAATTGTAACACAGCAAGGTTGCTGGCTCAAAGACAGACAGGTTACTGATCGATATGTAAGGATACTGGGAAATTGCTGTAAGAAGAGAATGTTTGCTAAGATCAAGCTTTTGTTAGTGAATCCACTTAATTGCATTATAGAATGTCACCTTGCTTGTCTTACTGAATGTTACCAGCTTCTATTGTTAAACTTGTTTAACTGTACTTGGAAAAAACCCCACCTGTGTTCTCTTCCTGTAATTTCCTGGTCTGGAGAATAAATGTGGGAAGAGAACCCGAACTTGTGGTTAATTTCCCAAATGGAAGGAATGCCTCTATCTTGAGGGTTCTGGGAGATTAACCCCCTTTTGGGCTTCTCACTGCTCAGAAGAGATGGGCCTTGAATAATCTCTGGCAGCTCCATCACCCAGGGCTAAAGAGGTGACAAATCCGTGGGAGGCAAAGCAACAGATAGACATAGATAGAGATAGATATATAGACATCAATACATGAGAGGGGATTCATTAGGGGAATTGGCTCATGTAATTACAGAGGCTGAGAAGTCCCAAAACAAGCTGTCTGCAAGCTGGAGACCCTGGGATCCAACTAGCATGACTCGATTCAAGTCCAAAAGCCTCAGAACCAGGGATGGCGATGGTATAACTCTCAGTCCAAGGCCAAAGCTCCGAGAACCCAGTGGGCTGCTGGTATAAGTTCTGGAGTCCAAAGGCTGGAGAGCCTAGAGTTCTGATGTCCAAGGGCAGGAGAAGGAGGATATCCCAGCTCCAGGAGAAAGAAAGAATTCACATTTCCTCTGCCTTCTTGTTCTATCTGGGTCCCCACCCGATTGGACCGTGCCCACCCACACT
>NW_007758147.1:0-316 GCF_000696425.1 Galeopterus variegatus | reverse complement strand
GTCAGCTCCATCACCCAGGGCAAAATGGGTGACAAATCCGTGGGAGGCAAAGCAACAGATAGACATAGAGATAGATATATAGACATCAATACATGAGAGGAGATTCATTAGAGGAATTGGCTCATGTAATTACAGAGACTGAGAAGTCCCACAACAAGCTGTCTGCAAGCTGGAGACCCTAGGATCCAAGTAGCATGACTCGATTCAAGTCCAAAAGCCTGAGAACCAGGGAAGATGATGGTAGAACTCTCAGTCCAGGACCAAAGCTCTGAGAACCCAGTGGGCTGCTGGTATAAGTTCTGGAGTCCAAAGGCTG
>NW_007758146.1:6238-6747 GCF_000696425.1 Galeopterus variegatus | reverse complement strand
ATTTTCATGTTAAATCACATTAAAATACCAAGTGAATCATGGAAAACATATTTCTTCTGACTTTGGTGTTTGATTCTTTGTCATCAGTGGACAGAACATTGGAACAGAATGTCAGAATCTAGATCTTTTCGCAATTGAGTGAAATTATTAACATAATTTAATCATCTCTACATATATGACATTAATGTTTATCTTAAAGCATTGAGTTAAGCACTAAAGGAAAAAATATGTTAATAAAAGTAAATCTTTAAAAGAACTTTAAACAGAATATTCTAAATTAGGTTACTTTAACACAGTAACATCTTTCTGGGTTGTACATTTTTTTGATGTAGACTCTACAAATTTTCTAATTCTATCAGGTTTTTAAAAATAGAACTAATCAAGATTTTTTGGGAAAGATGGACAATGATCAAATGTGAAAATTACATGATAATATGTTTTATTAAATTTTTTTTTCTCAAATACCTAGCATTATATTGCACTTTTTGGCTAAATATGTGGTCATTTGT
>NW_007758146.1:0-1162 GCF_000696425.1 Galeopterus variegatus | reverse complement strand
GATTAGCAATGGCCACAGCAGGGCAGGGCAAAGCTGGGTAAGCATGAGTGCCTCATTCCCCACTTTGATGCATCGAGTGTAGCCAGACATAGTCCAGTCATACAGCATCATCTTTGGGATCTAATTGAGTCAAGGGTTGGTATTGCCATAGGGAGAATATTTGGCTGTGGTTTTTTGGTCTATTATGGCTTCCAGGGAGGGTGTGACTGTGTGTATTAACAGAGGCAACAGGCAAAGGAGGACATGACAGGTGTCCATTAGGAAAAGAACCATAATAGCAAGGGTTTTCAGCTCTCTAAACATGTTAAACCAGCTTCCGAAGAGGTTTCCTGTGTTCCAGCCTCACGATTTTTGTACAGAAACATGAACTAATTTTCTTATTTTTGTGGTCATGTTGGTGACCGTGAACTAATTTTCTTATTTTTGGGGTCATGTTGGTGACTGTTTTTTTTTTTTTTTTCCTTGTCATCTATTTGTAAACAGCAGTCTAAAGACTTAAGTTTTCCACAGACTCCTTCCTCTGCTAGGAGGTAGTCTAATGCCAACCAATTTTGATACATGGCTCTTCTCATTTGGGATAGTTGGTCAGCAAGGAGTTCTAGATTTGTGGCAGTTTTGTTGGTAATTATTTCCAAAACTGCCTGGAGTCAAATGATACAGTTTAATAAATAGACAGGAATGCAGTATCCCCAGCTACCATCCTGAGCCCAGGTGGCAGGGCCATAATATTGTATTATGCCCAGGTGGTAGGGCCATAATATTGTATTATATGCTGAGGTGGCCATTCATTTTTTAATGAGGTTTGTTTTCCACCCAATTCAAGGGACCATTTGGACCTCAGGTCATTGTATAGGGGGATTCCCAGGTGTCGCCCATTGGTTCTGGGGGAAGATTTGTATAAGCCCTCTTTCCACAGATGCAGTAGTACTTACTGCAAGAATTAAATGGCCCAATGGTTCTGGGGGGAATATTTGTATAAGCCCTCTTTCCACAGATGCAGTAGAGCCCTTCAGGGGCTCCCCAAGTTTTGAAGTCATTGGAATTTAAATTTTTCCAGTACTGGTTGATTCTTGGAATTCCCTGGAAGGGCCAAGATCCTGCGCAATTACTTTCTGGGGCTAATCAGGATTTGGTGTGCAGGATTGGTTGCAGGCTGTTTCAG
>NW_007758145.1:6068-6748 GCF_000696425.1 Galeopterus variegatus | reverse complement strand
TAAAGGAGAAAGAGAGAGGCATGCTGCCGGGGTCAAGGGGCAGCTGCGATATTTTAAACCTGGAATCTGGTTGTGTCATTCCTCGGAGCCCTGGGGAATACTCGAGCGCATTTTTCCCTTCGGCCCCCATTACTGTAGCTGTGTCGCCAGGCTGGACAGAGAGACAGCAGAGCTGCGGCCGGGCACAAAGCCGAAACGAGAGAAATGAGCGGCTTTTCTCCCCTTTGCTGGACACCGGTCCTCGAATTTACCGCCTCTGGGTTTTCAGGTCGAAGCCCTACCTCCCAGCTAATAGAAAGGACGGAAGCCGCCACTTTTATCTTCTACTATTTTAAGTCTGTGCCGATGCTGCCCCTCCCCCGGCACGTCATTGTTACGAACTACAGTTAACATTAAAAGAACAGGTCTCGAGGGTACCGGTGGGCTTCTCGCCACCTTCGGTATACAGATCAGTCCCACTAAATCAACCTTCGGGTTGCTGCTCTCTACGTCTCAGGTATGGCAAACATTTGAACGGGCAAATTACGCAGAAGAAAGGACACCTCCAGGAAGTTTTGGATTCCGTACTCGCTGACTCAGATTGTTCTGGGTTATACCTGAGCCGTGGAAAACTTAAAGTGAGGGGGCACCCGGATTTGAACCGGGGACCTCTTGATCTGCAGTCAAATGCTCTACCACTG
>NW_007758145.1:0-371 GCF_000696425.1 Galeopterus variegatus | reverse complement strand
TTGGGAGAGCGTGGTGCTGATAATACCAAGTCAAGGGTTAAGATCCCCTTACCGGTCATCTAGGAAAAAAAAAAAATTGGTAGTGAGAAAGAAGAAATGGGCAGGTGATCACAGCTAAAAGAAGGATTTTCCTATCTAGGGAAACTTGATGTTTGAAGGAGCCAGGGGAGAGGAAGTGATTGAAGATGCTGGAGAGAATGGAGACAGGGAGGGCAGTCTGGCCAGGGAGCAGAGTGGGTCTTAGTGAGAACAAAGGAGGCGCTTCCTCTTGCGTGCAAAGCACTGGGCTGTGGATTCAATGCAACTCAGGTTGCAGGCAGGGAGGTTTGAAATTAGACATGAAGAATTCCCAGATGCCAGAGGTAGGAAAG
>NW_007758144.1:5422-6748 GCF_000696425.1 Galeopterus variegatus | reverse complement strand
AAGATTCTAATCAAATGGCAGTATATTTTTAGGAGCCACAAAGAAAATTGATTTTTATGAGAACCAACATTTTTAAAGAGAACTTGTGAATAGGGATCTCATATTATCTTCCCTATGAGAACACGGGCAATGGTTATTCCTCTGTGTCATTTCAACCTATAGTGATTTGCCTGAAGAAAATCATTAATTCTTCCCTGCATTTTAGAATAATAACTAAAAAGCACTCAGATGAAACACTGGTTGCAAGTGCCTGCCTAAATTGTTTAATGTTTGTCACACTTGAATTGCATTTGAAGGGTGTATCACTAGTAATGGATTTCCGGTTCTATCTCCACATGGGTAAGTCTTTGTAGCCATTACTTTGCAGGCATTTGAAGTTTATTACTTTGTATTATGTATGAGATGATTTTTGTGAGCAGATACACAAACACAAAGGGAAAAAAATACAAGAAAACAATTTCTTCCATTGCTCAATATATAGCAGTTAGAAATAATTTGGAAATTTTTGAAGTAGCTCATTTAGAGAAATTCTTAGATCTCACTCAGGACTAATCATTTTCTGCAGTGCATCTAAATAATTTTACTGTAGCTAAGACTGGCATTAATTTCTAAGGAAGTTATATGCAGTTATAGAATGAGGGGAAAATGTCACAAAAGAGGTACTAGATTGGAATGAAAAATCTTCAAGCCCTATTTTTAACAATGGTTAGCTGTGTGTGACCTTAAATAATTTAATTTCTCTGGGCCTCATTTTCCTCTCCTCAGAACAAAAACTAAAAAAGCCTGCCTCACATGATTATAGTGAAGATTACATGAGCCCAGCTCAATGGTTACTAAAAAATAGATACTCAAAATTTCGGTTTAATCCAAATTATTAAACAAGAGCTAATAAGAGTAAATGGAATTTTATAAATTGAAAAACACTATACAAATGTAACACAAAAGTGCAATAGGATTATTTTGTTTAGTAATATCTGTTTTCAGATGTCTTGATAGTACTTCACCAAAGACTGTTATTTGGAATTTTTTCTTATTAGTGAAAAGACTGTGTGTCAAAACTGAAACCATGCTGTCTTTTAGTCTTCAAATAGGAATGACCAGTTCATGGAATCTTATTAAATAGGGTCTTGAACTGCCGCTGCAAGAAACAAAGAACTGCTATTAGTTATACTATGGAGGGGCTTCAAAATGGTAGTATGTTTTGATGTGTACTGTAGATATATTGCAAAATGTAAAGGTAAACTCTTATGTTTAAAATCTAGACACAACAGGGGCCGGCCTGTGGCTCACTCGGGAGAGTGCGGTGCTGATAACACCAAGGCCACA
>NW_007758144.1:3174-3587 GCF_000696425.1 Galeopterus variegatus | reverse complement strand
AGAGAGCGAAAGAAACAGAATCAGAGACAGGGACAGAAAAACATATATACCTACAGAGACAGAGAAAGTGAGAAAGATACTTGAGAACTTAGCCTAAGTAGTGGCATGTGATAAAACCTATATAAACAGTATCTATCATTATTAGTTCTAGCATGCATTTTGTTCATTGTTCATTCACAAATATATTTTGAGTGGCACCTATGTAATATATTAGAAATGAAATAGTAAACAATGCAGTCACTGCATTCAAGGAGGTTATTTTTTAACATAGAAAACATGCAAGTGACATTTGGAATAGTACTACAACAGAGATATACAATGAAATACATAGTAGCATTATCTAATGCAGTCTTCAGAGCTAAGGGAAAGTCTCATACAAAATGACATATAAGGTATAAAATACTTGAAACACA
>NW_007758144.1:874-1207 GCF_000696425.1 Galeopterus variegatus | reverse complement strand
CCCTTGTCCAATTCAAGTCACTTTTTAGAAATATCAGCTTGTAAAGGTTGTCTCTAAGTTTCAGCATTCTCATTGGTATGATGTAACAAATAATATCTACCCCGTTTACTTCAATAGGTTGCTAGGGAATCAAAAATGATATGGCATGTATGAGTACTCTGTCATCAATAAGAAATATTTATATATGTACAAAACTATTATAGTGTTATTAACTCATATTGAAGTTAACACTAAACTGTTATCTGAATTAATAGAATCTCTGCATGATTAAGATTTAATAGCAGTAATGTTAAATATAGGTTTTCTCCTAGTAATATTTTAATTTTTTTTTTT
>NW_007758144.1:0-271 GCF_000696425.1 Galeopterus variegatus | reverse complement strand
AATAAAGAGAAAAACCCACTGGCAAAACAAAAATACAAAAGAGAAAGAGAAGGATACTAAATCTTAACATCTCAAAAAAACCAATAAATATCAAAGACAAACAATAAAGGGGGAAGAAAGGAATAAAAGATATTTAAAATATCTAAACAAAAATAGATAACATGCCAGGAGTAAGACAATAGCTTTCAATAACAACCCTAAATATAAGTGGATTAAACCACCCACTGAAACGACACAGACTGACTGACTGGATGAAAAACTAGACCCAACT
>NW_007758143.1:6458-6748 GCF_000696425.1 Galeopterus variegatus | reverse complement strand
TATTCCACTGCTGGGAATATACCCAGAGGAATGGAAATCATCATGTCGAAGGCATACTTGTTCTCCAATGTTTATTGTAGCACTATTTACAATAGCCAAGAGTTGGAAACAGCCCAAATGTCCATCATCAGATGAGTGGATAAGGAAACTGTGGTGTATCTACACAATGGAATACTACTCTGCTATAAAAAAGGATGAGATACTACCATTCGCAGCAACATGGATGGACGTAGAAAAATTATATTAAGTGAAATAAGTCAGGCACAGAAAGAGAAATACCACATGTTCTC
>NW_007758143.1:0-962 GCF_000696425.1 Galeopterus variegatus | reverse complement strand
ACTCTCATTTTTTCTGCCTCAATACTCCTTAGAAATAACACACTCCCAACTAGTAAAAACTCTTATTACACCTGGTGCTTCCTACTGAGACCAAGGAGAACGAGCAGTTTGAAAAGGCCCCCCAGAGAGTCGGATATGCTTACATGGCACGGACTGAGGCTGGAAGTGCCTTGCTCTTTTCTCATCACTGCATCCCAGTGAAAGGCAATGATCTAAAAATAGATTGGTTCTTTGTTCTTGCTTTCAGGTTGTGCTTTGTATTTCTATAAAGATAGTAAAAACTGGAAAGCTCTACCATTATGTGGAAGTGTGCTATAATAATGACCACAATAATAACTTCATGTACATAATTATATTTTTCATTTATAAAATGTGAATTTTCACAAAAACATAGTTTTAAAATGAGATATTGTGTTTTGTAATCATCTACAAATTATATATCATAGGATACATTATTTTAATTTTTCATATATCAGGTTTCATTTTGTCTGTTTTAACATGAATCATTTCATTTCACTATGATTATAATGTGTGCTCTGGGTTATTTGACTCCTAGAGCTCAACTTAACTTCAGTCACCAAAATCTGAGAATGAACGTTTAGTTTTACCATTTCTGCTTGCTACTGACAAAACACTGACTGCTATGATCACATTCATGTTTGTGTCCCCCGCAAATTCATATGTTGAAATCCTAACTCCCAAGGTGATGGTATTAGGATGAAGGGCCTTAAGGAGGTGATTATATCATGAAGACAGAGCCCTCATTAGTGGGATCATGCCCTTATAGAAGCAGCCCCAGAGACCTCATTCACCCCTTCCACCTTCTGGGGATACAGCAAGAAGATGGCTGTTTATGAACTAGGAAGTGAGTCCTCACAGACACCAAATCTGCCAGCACCTTGATCCTGGACTTCTCAGCATCCAGAACTCTAAGAAATAAATTTCTGTTGTTGATAAGCTAC
>NW_007758142.1:6142-6748 GCF_000696425.1 Galeopterus variegatus | reverse complement strand
ATATAAGGAAGTACTAGCTCATGCTGCCTACTACTAACTACATAACTTTACAATGCCTTTTATTCTTCGTAACTACATAACGTTATAATGCCACTGATTCATAATGGGTTCAAATTAATTCTATGGGGTAGGACATCAGAATTATTAGTGTTCATTCTCAGCTGTGATTTTTGTTCTCTAACATTATTAGTCCTATCAAAACATTTCAGCGTACAAAAATACTGCAAGGTTAATACCCAAGAAAAAAGCCATTATTATGTGTATGCTGGTCATCATGATCAGTGTGGCACAATTTTAAAAAATAAACTATCATGCCTTTCAAAAAATAAAATAAAATAAAAGGTATTAAATTGCATATATTTTGTATTTGTCATTCTGGAAAAAGTATGTACATAGGACTGCTGGTTGGAAGGAAAACATAAAAATATCTCTGGTGGTTTGAGGTTGTTTTTTTTTTTCAAATTTTCACAAAATTATTTCAGTGTTTTATAATTTTTGAAAGAAGCTGTTAGGCAATCAAATAAATATATAATATTTAAACCATGAACGCCTCCATAAATTATTTCTAAAACAACAGGCAGCACAGTTGTTAAATGATTATATATT
>NW_007758142.1:4205-5142 GCF_000696425.1 Galeopterus variegatus | reverse complement strand
GTGCCAGCAACTCTCCTGAGGAATTTAACCCACTCCTCCATTTCTGCCTGGGAGCTGGCCATGAGGACATAGGAGTCCTGTCCTGTGCGACTCTGTTCCCATGAGGCTGGAGAAAGAAGTAGTACTTATGAAGGCTTAGAGTGGTAAGGGGGCCAGAGCAACGGGGAGGGAAGGGAAGCCAAACCCGAACTGATTCTTTGGTTCAGTGAAGCACTACCAGTCAAACAACATGATAGCATTCTCTAATTATCCTCAGTGAACTGGGTATCCATGCACTTCAGTTGTTTTTGCTGAAGCTCTAATTCTACAGACAAATCATTGAACACAATGGTTTGCAATTGGGATGGCTTGGACTGACAGCTGCTTCCATAGAAGACAGAAGTCATTGCCTACCAAAGGGAAGAGGAAGATCATGGTGCAAGTTCAGTATTAGAGGAGACAGGATCAGCTCATACAACTTTGAAGACTTCAGATCATCACGCCAGTCATGGATAATTTCCTAAGCTAGCCTTGAGCCCAGTTATGGGAGTGGGGAAGGGGAGGATCCTTTCGTCTATCTGAAAACATCAACCTAGGAAACTGTACATGTCTATATTAGATTTAAAGTGAAAATGATAAAGAAAGTCCTAACAAGCTTCATGCGTGCATTTTACTAAGTATTGAGAACCTACCATCTGCAAGGTCACATGTGGTCAGGAGGGCAGTAATCTGAACAGGAAGCACAAATTTTGCTAGAGAGTCACATGGATGCTCATTGTCCCTCCCACCTGTGTTTTCCTGCATTGTAACAATTGACTTTCAAATCCCCTTTGGTTCTGGTCTGTTGACCTGTGTTAATATCACCAAACCTCATCATCTTTCACCCTTTGAGACAACCCCGATTCTAACTCCATCTTGTCTCGGGGCATCAGCTCTTCTGACCAGAAGGGTCAGCCAT
>NW_007758142.1:2931-3821 GCF_000696425.1 Galeopterus variegatus | reverse complement strand
CCAGCAAGGAAGCTGGCAGCTCTGAACCCTCTTTTCCTCCACACTCAGCAGAGGACTTGGCCATGACCATGCATAACACTGGTCATCTCCCTTGAACACAGTTCAAGGAGGGATCATGTCTGAAGCTACTTCCTCCACATCCCTGAGATGTCACAGACACTTGCCCAGGAAAGCCTGCAGGGGTCCTTACCTCCAGAGGGCGTGCCAGCAACTCTCCTGAGGAATTTAACCCACTCCTCCATTTCTGCCTGGGAGCTGGCCATGAGGACATAGGAGTCCTGTCCTGTGCGACTCTGTTCCCATGAGGCTGGAGAAAGAAGTAGTACTTATGAAGGCTTAGAGTGGTAAGGGGGCCAGAGCAACGGGGAGGGAAGGGAAGCCAAACCCGAACTGATTCTTTGGTTCAGTGAAGCACTACCAGTCAAACAACATGATAGCATTCTCTAATTATCCTCAGTGAACTGGGTATCCATGCACTTCAGTTGTTTTTGCTGAAGCTCTAATTCTACAGACAAATCATTGAACACAATGGTTTGCAATTGGGATGGCTTGGACTGACAGCTGCTTCCATAGAAGACAGAAGTCATTGCCTACCAAAGGGAAGAGGAAGATCATGGTGCAAGTTCAGTATTAGAGGAGACAGGATCAGCTCATACAACTTTGAAGACTTCAGATCATCACGCCAGTCATGGATAATTTCCTAAGCTAGCCTTGAGCCCAGTTATGGGAGTGGGGAAGGGGAGGATCCTTTCGTCTATCTGAAAACATCAACCTAGGAAACTGTACATGTCTATATTAGATTTAAAGTGAAAATGATAAAGAAAGTCCTAACAAGCTTCATGCGTGCATTTTACTAAGTATTGAGAACCTACCATCTGCAAGGTCACATG
>NW_007758142.1:0-1931 GCF_000696425.1 Galeopterus variegatus | reverse complement strand
CCCGATTCTAACTCCATCTTGTCTCGGGGCATCAGCTCTTCTGACCAGAAGGGTCAGCCATGGAAGCCCTGACCATTCAGGAACATCTGGGTGTTTCTAGAAGAAAAATGGGAAGTAGAAAGTGCTTGGAGCAGAACTAAAAGTCCCCTAGGAATCACAATATCCCTTTGAAATAGAATGGGGAATTAGTATTATTTTTTCATTTTACAGACAACAGAACTGAAGCACAGAGATGCAAAGGTACCTGTCCATTGGGACGCAGTAAGTTACTGCCAAATGCAGGGCAAGGCCACCGGTCTCCTTTCTCTAAACAGAGACTATGTTGCTTCCACTAGCCCGTATTGCTTCGAAATTTGACCTTGGACAAAAATTACCTGGCATCCTCCCCCACCATGCCTACACTCCAGTCTACTAAGTTGTCAAATCATGCCTTCTCAGTTTACCCTGATTCCTGGAAGATCCTTTACCTCTGTCATGAGGAACGCCACTGAAAAACACCCAGCTCTCAGGATATTCCTGAATGGCCAGAGCTTCCATGGACTGACACTTCTGGCCGGAACAGGTGATGACCCCACGACAAGATGGATTCAGAATCAGGTTGTCCCAAAGGGTGAAAGATGTGAGGCTCAGTAATATTAACATAGGTCCGACAGACCAGAACCAAAGGGGATTTGAGTCTGTTGTTGCCCTACAAAAAAAGTTAACATTTGGGCACAATTGAGGTGCGAGGACAGGCTCTCTCTGAGGGAAATTGCCTGACATTAAGACAAAGCCCATGAAAAGAAACTGCCCTCAGACACGTACTTTCCCTGACTTAAACACAGCCTATTCAACATGTGTTACCTGCTGGACTGTTTCCCTTGTCAGAAATGGTCCTCCCTTCTTTTCTTACTCTGCCTAAGGAACTCATTCATTCTTGAAAACCTGGCTCAAATGTCATCTTCTCTAGGAAATTTTTCTTAACATCTTCTCCCCCTACTTCAAATTAGTGGGGAGTCCCTATTCTATAATCCTGTAACATCCTCTCCTTACTTCTATCACAGCAGTAGCCAAATTATCCTGAACATTAGTTTCCTATCAGTACAACTGAGATAATGACTTAGTACGACCAAAACTGAAGCCCCAATCTTTCCTCCCCCCAAAACTTGCTACATGCATAAATCTCAGCAAATACCAGCAAATCCATCTTTCCCATTGTTTAGGTCAAAACCTTGTAGTCAACCTTGATTTCTCTTTCCCACATCCAATCCATCAGTAAGCAAAGTCCTCTCTACCATCAATATGTGATCAGAAATTGATTTCTTCTCACCCCTTCATGGTTACCATTTATGACTTGGATTATTGCAACAGCCTCCTCCCTGGTCTCCCTGCTCTGCCCTGGCCTCTCCATTACTTTTTATTCTCGAATTAAAAGAGTTTTAAAACATGAGTTATATCAAAACCTCCCAATGGCTTCCCATTCTTCTAGCATAAGAGATAGAGTTCTTACAATTGCCTAGGAGTGCCGTGCCTACAAAACCTGTGCTCACCCCGACCAAATCCCCTGCTCTTGTCCCCAGTCACCACATTGGCTTCCTTCGTGTTCCCTGAACATGGAAAATAGGCTCAGGGAATTGGCACTGGCTGTCTCCTTTTCCTGGAATGCTCTTGCTCCAGATATGCCGTCAGCTCACCCCTTCGGCACCTTCAGATCTTCCCCCAGAGGTCACATTCTCCATGCCACATACTCTACCAGCTCTCTTTAAAGCAACAAACCAACTGCCGCCATCCCTACCTTGTCCAGAACTTTCTCTCTGCTTTAATTTTTTTTCATAGTATTTATGCCTTCAGGAAAACTGTACAATTTACTCATTTATTTGGTTTGTTGCCAGTCTCCCCTTACTAGACTATAAGGTGTGTGCAGGCTGTTTTCTTTTCTTTTTTTTTTTTTT
>NW_007758141.1:6212-6748 GCF_000696425.1 Galeopterus variegatus | reverse complement strand
AAAGAAGTTGATTGTCCATCTTTACAAGTGAGGGATGCAAAGCTCAGAGAGGTGAAGTAATCTGCTCAAAGTCACACAGCTAGTATAGAGATAAAGCAGGATTAAGAGTACAGCTCTACCTGGCTTCAAAGACCATGTGCTTTCTATTATGCACAGGTTATTTTTTGTTTTGTTTTGTTTGTTTTATTTTTTAGTTGACCTGGATTGATTGTATGTTTTTATGGGGTAGAATTATATTTCAATACAAGTGTACCAATGTGTGATGATCAAATCTGTGTAATTAGCATATTCATCCTCACAAAGATTTATCATTTCTTTGTGTTGAGAGCATTTGAGCTCCTCTCTTCTAGCTGATTGAGAACTACAATAAATTATTGTTAATTAAAGATACCTAGAACTACTGTAGACCATTAGAACACTTATTTTTCCTACCTAGATGTGACTTTGTATGCATTAAACAACTTCTCCCTATTTCCCATCTTCTTCTTCCCAGCCTCTAGTAATCACGATTCTGCTCTCTACTTCTAAAAGCTCAA
>NW_007758141.1:0-709 GCF_000696425.1 Galeopterus variegatus | reverse complement strand
AAAGTCTGTGTTGGGAATTTAAATTTTGGAGTCATCAAATTATAATTGAAGCCATGGGATTATATGGGATGGCCCAGAGAGACAATATAAAGTAACCAAAAAGGAAGGAGAAAAAAGACCTAGGATAGAGCAGTAACATTTAAGAACAGGCAGAGAAAGGGAAGGTTTGGGACATCTGAGAGCTTCCTGGAAGAGCATGTACTGCATTCCTCCCGGCAACATACTTTCACTAAGAAGCACAATTACTCCCTCAGGCCAGGAAAAGCTGGGAGGCGTGCAGAGGCACCAGGTGTGGTACTCTCGAGGGATCCGATGTCCTCTGGCCACTTCCCCTTCAACTGCTCTCAGATCTTTCTTTCCAACACAGAACTCTCCTGAACTTTAGACCTGTATTTTCCAGTGTCTCCACAATGCCCACAGCACCTCATCCTTCTTGCAAAGTTGATACCCATTGAAAAATATTTGAAAGGTGGAATGGCAGGGATGAGGGACTGACTAAACAGAGGAGTGAAGGAGAGGAAGGTATTGACCAATTGAAGATTGTACAAGCCTTTTATAAAAACATAGAAGGATAGAAAAGCTGTATTTATTTTTAAAGAAACGATGTGCTTTCAGAGATATTTCTTGGTATTAAATATCTACATGTACAGCAGTCTTGAGCTCTTGGGCTGTATTATTTCTGTGTCTCAGTACTGAGAACAGTGCCTGG
>NW_007758140.1:5401-6748 GCF_000696425.1 Galeopterus variegatus | reverse complement strand
GAATTAATCCTTTTGTCATTACATAATGAAGGCATTTGTCTCTCTATATATTTCTTTCCGTAGTCTTTTTTACCTAATACAAGTGTAACTAATACTGCTCATTTTTGGAGTTTGTTCCCATGGAATATGTTTTTCCATCCTTTCACTTTGAATCTTTGTGTGTCTTTACAGGTGAGATGAGTTTCTTGTAGGGATTATGTAGGTGGGTACTATTTTTTTAATCCATTCCGCAAGTGCCCATGTTTTCATTAGAGAATTTAAACCATTTATATTTAAGGTTATGATTGATATGTAAGGATTACTTATGTCATTTTGTTTATTGTTTTCTGGTAGCTTTTGTATATCTTTTGTTCCTTTCTTCTTCTCTTGTTTATCTTTGTGGTAGGGTAGTTTTCTACAGTGAAAAGTTTGGATTAATTTTTCTTTCTCATTTGTGTATGTGCTCCATGAATGAGTTTTATGCTTTCGTGTGTTATGCTGTGGACATGAGGCGGGTGGCTCCCAAGTCCTGAATAGTGTGTGTTTGTTGAAGAGCATGGTCCTGGGGGAAGCCCAGTCACTGCACTGGTACAACTGCACCTTGGGTATGTGGTGGTGCTGTGTTGACTCCTATGCAAGAGTCATGACTGTATCATTGGGTTGAGATGGGTTCATGGCTTTGCAGGCTTCCGGTGGGTATAGTGTAATAATGGAGATGCATGGGGTTATTGGGCCCCAGGGCAGGATGCTGTCTCAAAGTAGATACCCTCTCAAAATGATGTTATGATTTAGCATTCTCGGTCCAGGTGTTTGTGTGAGACCTGATGTGAGTTCCCTATCTCATACAATAACAGTCCTAATTGAGCTCATTCATGTTGATGCAATGACTTAGCAATTTGGTCAATATTAAAGCTTCCAAGATTATACCAGTTGTTTCTGAGGTGACTTGGTGCTGACTGTCACCTGGGGTGCCTAAATATTTTCCCAATAATTCTCTCATTCTCTAGTAGGGTACAATGTCTTCCTTGTGTGCTGACCTCAGAGCAATGTTTGAAGAGAGTAAAAGTAAAAGCCATAAATCATCTTAGTGCCTCAACTCCAAAATCCACACATCACTTTTACCATATTTTCTAGGTCAAGCAAGTCACAATTCCAACTTAATGGATCCAACACTGCACCCCTCATGAAAGCATCACTCCCTCAGGAGACAAGACTTCTAAAGTACTAGAGCTCATGGTTTCACTTACGATAAGCAAAGATTTAGTCAGTGCACCACTAAGGAAGGGTGACAGGTAGAAGATCCACTTCCATTTGTACTTTATACCCATACATTCTTGGACTCATAAAAATAATCAATGGAGAAACAGT
>NW_007758140.1:0-393 GCF_000696425.1 Galeopterus variegatus | reverse complement strand
TTAGAAAATATTTTTATAGTATGATAAAATGCATGAAAGAAGAGACAAAAGTAAACCAAAACCTAATAAAGGTAAGAAGAAATGAAATAGAACTTAAAATTAATAATAATGAAATAATTATTTAAATGTGATTGAAACCAAGGTTGTCAGCATATGAGAAAAGGGCTAAAGTTCTAAAGTAATGGAAGGTAAATAAATTTTTTTCATCTTAATTAGTATTAGAAATTCAGTTTAATATAATATTTTTCTTTGAAACAATTAACACTAAAAATTATTACTCAGTAGCAATAAACATTCCTGTTCTTCAAATTTATTTTAAAAGAAAACCTTGTCCTTCAAACAGAACTAGGGCTTCTTGGAGAAATGGCAAATTTGATGTTTAAGACTGGAAAT
>NW_007758139.1:1331-6748 GCF_000696425.1 Galeopterus variegatus | reverse complement strand
TTTTGTTTTGTTTTGTTTTGTTTTTTAGAGCCATTATCCTTCGTTTACAAAGTTAGAATGCAGAGGCAAGAGCTGGGACTGTGGCAAACCTCCAGCCAAGAATACAAACTACAGCATGCTACAAACCACTCAGATAAGATGCCCTCCATCAAATGCTATCATTGGACAAAATAAAATGTAAAGCACATACCCCAAAATAGCAAATATTGTGAGTGGCAGTGACACCAGTATTCGGAAAGATGAATAAATGCAATTAAGAAACCAGGCAAAGAAATAAACATGCCATGTAGCCTACAAAAGGCCAGCCACATTGTGTTTATTTTAATATTGTTTAACAGTAACACCTAATAAAGAGAGCATCATGATTGTGTGAACTAAATTTTCAGTCATAATGAATGCTACAAACTTAACCTCCCAAGTTTAAATAGGCTACAACGTCTTGGGAAAAATGAAAGAAAAATTATTTGATAAAGGTGACGGTTTTTCACACCTGAAAATAATGTTTTTCTTCCAGCCTATCTTGATCAACAGCCAGCAGCAACACATTGCAGATATAATCTCAAGACCTTGTGGCATGTACTTGTCACTACATGCATAACTTACTATGGACAGAGGATCACGGAGATTTTGAACATAATTTCCCACACGACAGGAGATTAAATAGACCTCATTGGAAGAAGGCAAGAAGAAGCTGGGTCTCTGGAGTACCAAAAAGAAAACTTCAGCCAGTTCTGGAAGCAGATAAAAAACCAGCAGGAAATATACTTTCAGATGGGTTACTTTCTCGGTAGCTTTCCTGCTTTCGGGAACTCTGGGGAAAGTATGAGTTACTGGATAAGAGTGGCCAGCACTAGGAAGATTTGCAGTGAGAGCAAATCAGTGTCTCCCCATTTATACCTTTTATTCTCTTCTCCCTTTGTGATGCTACCTTTCTTGGGTTGTCCACTCCCCTCAAAATACCTTGCTCATCACCCCATAAGAATCTGCTCCTGAGACTGCATTCCTAATATTTATATTGAGATGTTAAGTCAATGCCCTACCTCTCGGTGTGTTTATATAAACGTTAAGCTTTCTTTCCATGCTGTTTTTTCTGATGCAGGAATATCAGATATCAATGAACAAGTAGAGAAGAAACTGGGGTGCCAAAGAACTTTCCCAGTGACCCAGAAACCATTCTACACAGCATCCTACAGCGTGACCTTGGATCTGCTGTGCTTAGTTTCTTACCTTGTGAAAACAGAATAATAATAGGTGCTATCTACATGAGGTAGATAGCACCTACCTCACAGGCTTGTTCTGAAGATTAAATGAGTTCATCCATGGAAAGCTCTAGAGCAGTGCCTGACACATAGTGCCCAATAGGTGTTAATTATTATTATCATTATGCAGTGTAAAAAGCCTTTCTGAAACAAAGAGGTCACACAAGAACATGATGAGTTAAAAAATATACACGAATAAAAGTATGTTTGAGACTGCCTTACGATGTAAGTTAGCATAATGGTTAAGAAGACAAGTTTTGAAGGTCACCCACCTGCACTCAAAACCTGGTGTTACCACATGGCCACTGTGTGACACTGAGCTTCAACTTCTAACATGAAAAATGGGGAGACGATATCTGCCACACAGTTACTAGGAGAATTAAACTAGCTAAGAACTATAAAATACTGAACAAAATAAATATCCAATAAGTGGGTATTTATTGCCACAAGATAAATACCCAATAAATGGCAGCAGGAAGAAAAGAGTGCTCTTCAACCAGAATTTTATCTTCAGAAATTGGTTACGAAGGAATAAGTGTTTGGGAATCTTACAGTTGCAGCTGGAGACTACAAATAACTCCCAAGATGTGACCCAGTCAAGAAATTAGATATCAGAGTCAGCCAGTCTCTGGACTGGAGATCATGTCATAGATGTGGGTGGCCAAATGAACCCCAGTCCTAAACCAGGCAGATGTGCCCTTCAACCCTTTGCCAGGCTGGACAGCAGCCCTCCTCTAAAGGCAGGAATTCTTGTGCGTCCTGAAGTCCTCTCTGAAAGAGAGAAACCAACAGAGACTCTGAGTTTCACCAACTCAACTGCTTCTTCCAAACATGCTCCTCAGGTAAGTCACTTCTCTTCCCAAGGGGAGGATTGAGTGAGTTTATTGTGAGATGCGGGCAGCTTTTCCCTCTTATTTTTCCCTCATGAGAGAAGAGTGGAAATGCTATATCCTCTGTGGGAACTTGCAGACTTTAGAAGCTTTCCCTTATACTTGGCCTTGACTGACATATATGTATGTTTCAGTATCCATATATGATTCTATACGGTGAAGCTAAATGGGAATATGCTCCAAAGCAACCTGGTAGTTATAAGTATGAATATTGTTTACTTTCCTTGTGAGAGTTTGTCTTCAGGATGGCCACCATCAATTCCTCCCTTCCCTATATGACCATATCTTTCCTCCATCTAGAGGTGAAATTTGTTCCTTCACCCTACTGAATCAGGGATAGCCTATGACTGCTTTGACTGGTAGAATACAGCAGAAGTGATGTTGCATGGATTCCAAGGCTAGGTCATGAGATGTCTTAGGACTTTTGCCTGGCTCTCTGGAATGCTTGCTCTGGGAGAAACCAACCTCCCTGAAAGAATCAAACTATCTCAAAACCTCCATGCTGTAAGGAAACCCAAGCAGGCCATGTGCAGAAAGAGATGCCCAGTCAGCCCCTTGCTGATCCAGCCATTCCAACTGAGGCATCAAACATGGGAGTGAAGAATTCATCTTAGATGTCCAGTTCAGTCAGTTATGCAGATGACTCCAGCCCTGGTGGAAAGCCAAGCAGCTGAGCCCAGTCAACCCTCAAGACCATGAGAGATAATAATAGTAAATAGTGATTTCAAATGACTAAGTTTTGGGATGTTAGTATGCAGCAATAGATAACCAAACACTACCTTTAATAGATTCTACCAAATTTTTCACTTAGCCTACTTGTTTTGTTGTTGTTGTTGTTGTTTCTTGAACAACTGAGACTAATTTTTATTTAGGGGACCTTAACATTAAAGATAGGAGATGCTTGGCATTTGTTTTGGTGTTATCTGAACAAAACAGCAAACTTCTCCTTTTGCAATTTTCACAAAGGATTGGTCCTTAATCCTCAATTAAAATGCTTTCTAAAAACAAATGAAATTGGGTTCCTTCTAGCAGGCTAAATGTCACATCTCTAATGCAAATAATAGATTTGATAACAAAGAGAATGAATATTTACCATGAAACTAATTTCTCATTACTGGATGCCAATTAAGGTTGTAATTGCTTCCTCAGCATCACTAGATCATTCACAGTTTCAGGAAGTACGAGTATATTTGGTTACATTTATTTAACTTGTGTAAACTCTTCTGTGATTCGTCATTTCCAGAGAAAAAATGGAACTTGAAACCAGGAACACTTCTGATCTTATTTCCTGTAAAGGTAGACCTTAAAATCAGATAAATTAGTTAGGCCAGGCATGCAAATAAGACCATGCTCAGAAGCTTTGTGTTCAAAGGAACTCAAAAAGACATCCAAAGACATATGTAGGTAGTAATTTATTTAGTCTACCTTGACTATGAAAGTCCATTTTATAGATTTGATGAAAATTTTTGTGAAATGCATTCTGTTAACATATCGTTATGGTACCAACAGGTTGAAGTCTCCATGATTGGGACATGAGGTAGATACTGATTTATATAGAGAAGAATAATCACATGTTTTCCTGTTAGGTACATTTTTCTAAAGGCTGAAGATATTCTGTCTGCAGGACTGTGCTTATTTCTGGTCTAGAAAACCAGGGTACCTGGAACTTGCAATCTTTCAACTCTCTTGTGCTCAGGGTTAGCCTCTTTATTTCTCTGAGCTTCTGTTTACTCTCTTGGGGGAAAAAAAGTGTGGGATTTAGGAATTAGGCACATGAACTAATTCATGTAAAAGTGACCTGCTTGATCTCTGACTTTTATAGCAAATGATATATACATAAGAACACATAAAGAGGAGAATTCTCCAATTCCCCAAAGCCCAGGCCACTCTGTTGAGCACTTTGAACACAACTGAAAGCAGCTTATGTTAACTCTTATGGACAACAAGTAAATTGCTGTATTGGTGTAACTTCCACCCAAGAGAATCTNCCATTTTATAGATTTGATGAAAATTTTTGTGAAATGCATTCTGTTAACATATCGTTATGGTACCAACAGGTTGAAGTCTCCATGATTGGGACATGAGGTAGATACTGATTTATATAGAGAAGAATAATCACATGTTTTCCTGTTAGGTACATTTTTCTAAAGGCTGAAGATATTCTGTCTGCAGGACTGTGCTTATTTCTGGTCTAGAAAACCAGGGTACCTGGAACTTGCAATCTTTCAACTCTCTTGTGCTCAGGGTTAGCCTCTTTATTTCTCTGAGCTTCTGTTTACTCTCTTGGGGGAAAAAAAGTGTGGGATTTAGGAATTAGGCACATGAACTAATTCATGTAAAAGTGACCTGCTTGATCTCTGACTTTTATAGCAAATGATATATACATAAGAACACATAAAGAGGAGAATTCTCCAATTCCCCAAAGCCCAGGCCACTCTGTTGAGCACTTTGAACACAACTGAAAGCAGCTTATGTTAACTCTTATGGACAACAAGTAAATTGCTGTATTGGTGTAACTTCCACCCAAGAGAATCTTGCTAGGATCGGATTTGCATTCAGGGCTAGGGCTAGTGCTTTTGTCCCAGAGGCATTTCTGCTGTTTTAACTAAACTATTCCACCCGCTAAGACTCCCATTTTAGATCATCTCAACCCGCCATCCAATCAAACATGGAGGCAGAGCAGCCCTGTCTCTGTTATGGTAGTGATGAAGTGACTGGGGCCGGTAAATGAGAGTTTCCCCACCTTGGGCCTTAGACCCAGGAAATATGGACTCCTTTTGCCATCTTCTCTGGGTATGCTGTTGACTCTTGGGATAAAAGATATGGAGCATACATGCAGCAAGTGAAATTTCAGGCTGTGGTGAGGACCCAAGTGTCATTGTCATTGGTCCTAAAGCATGACGCTTGGTTGGTTTTCCTAGCTCTGAAATACTTAGGACACCTTTCAGACCTGCGCTAGGAATTCAGAAACACATGAAGAAAGAGGTGATGGCAGGCAAAGGGGAGAGAGCAGATAGAGGAGAAAATAAAGACAAGGCTGTTGAAGAGGTAATCAATCCTCTGAGGGATTGATCTCCAAGGATACAAAATGAAAGGCTTTTATTTTGACATATTTTTGAATTACTGCTGTTACTGAAAGTAGAACTCAATGATTGATTAATCATAGACTGAAAGAATTGAATTAGAATTTTAAAAATCTGTGTTGCAAGCAATTCTAAATTCAAAAAATTTTGATATGAACACACAAATTCTTGCAGGAAAGCAACAT
>NW_007758139.1:0-423 GCF_000696425.1 Galeopterus variegatus | reverse complement strand
AGCAATTCTAAATTCAAAAAATTTTGATATGAACACACAAATTCTTGCAGGAAAGCAACATAAATCAGGTAGACATGATATCAACGATAGAGGCAGCTCAAAGAGTTCATAGTTTGCTTTGCTTTTATGCTCCATATTGATGAGAAACTTGTGATTTTTTTTTCATCCAGTAACAAAATCAATATAATTGTGATACACTTTCACAATTTAAATGGCTGATTTTATATACTTTTGAAAATCCAATCATATTTCTTACAGTTATACTTTTTTCTTGTTTTGAAAAGTATGTTTTGACAAATCCCAACATTTTCCAAGTGCTTTGTGAATACTGTTGTCTTTAATGATTTTTCTTCCATTTCTCCAAGGAGCTACGATAATGTGTAGGCCTTACCTTATAGTGACTTTGAGAAAATGGAATTCAAA
>NW_007758138.1:5953-7275 GCF_000696425.1 Galeopterus variegatus | reverse complement strand
AACTGAAACTACAGTTTTATAAAACAATACCTATCCTAACCATGTTCTCTGATTTTTTTTTTCCTTTTCTGTTCTCTTCTAGAAACTGTTCTATTTTATTTCTTTTATTTTTAAAGCTCGTTATGACTCAGTGAATGAATTTCGTAACCCTCTCGTGGATAGTTGACCAACACTTTAGAAAACATCGCACTAGGTGTATGGCCTGATCTTTTTGAAGTTAATTTCATTGTCTCCCCTATGAATTGCTTGCATTTTCAGCAAATAAATCCAATTGATTTGGGGTGTTACTTGTCTGGAGATTTCTCTGGATTTCCATTCACTTATTCAACAATCTTTATTATATCAAGTATGATTTTCATATGCCAAATATGCCAGGTATACAGGCATGAAGGATATAATAGAGAACAAAACAAACATAGAGCTACTTTCGAGGAGTTTAAGATCAAAAAAAGACAATAATTTTAAAAGCTTTTGTAAAATTTCTAACCTCACAAATATGAAATTAAAAAAGTGATAATTGCCATAANCTTGCATTTTCAGCAAATAAATCCAATTGATTTGGGGTGTTACTTGTCTGGAGATTTCTCTGGATTTCCATTCACTTATTCAACAATCTTTATTATATCAAGTATGATTTTCATATGCCAAATATGCCAGGTATACAGGCATGAAGGATATAATAGAGAACAAAACAAACATAGAGCTACTTTCGAGGAGTTTAAGATCAAAAAGAAAGACAATAATTTTCAAAGCTTTTGTAAAATTTCTAACCTCACAAATATGAAATTAAAAAAGTGATAATTGCCATAAAGAAAATCAACAAGATTCAGTGATAAAAAATAAATAAATGAGACTTACTTAGATGAAGTGGTACAAGAAGGCTTTTCTGCAAAGATGACATCTAAGCCAAGCCCCGATTTGGTGCTTCCTACTAATTGGACTCCTCCTTTTCCATTTTAATGTGGTCTTAACTAGGGCTATGGTTCCCAAGCTAAATATTCTATTTCTCAGTTTCCCTGGCATCTAGGTGTAGCCAAGTGACTAAATTCTGTTCAATGAAATGTAAGCAGAAGTGATTTGTGCCATTTCTGGGTATTATTCTTAATATAATTGGATATGAACTCCCTTTTTCCCTTGCCAACGATTTGAGGAATAGCACACGCTGGGATTTGGACCTAGACACAGAAGTCGTGTGTGAGAACCTCTGAGCTACCTGTCAAACATGGATCCCAACCTATCTTTGGGCCCTTGTATTAAAAAAAATAATAATAATAAACTATTGTATTATTAAGCCACTGCTTTACAGACTCTCTTTGTTCTGT
>NW_007758138.1:0-582 GCF_000696425.1 Galeopterus variegatus | reverse complement strand
GAGAGGAAAATAGAGTGGGAGGAGTAGGCATGGTAGAGGCCCATGGCACCCCAACACCAACTTTCTTAAATACCCTGAGAACAGGAAATTTACCGAAGCACTGGTGAAAAAATTACCTAAAGGTCAACTTCATATCGCCACAAGAAAAAGTCTGTCTTCTCATTAGGCCAATGAGAAAATGTAACTCAAGTTCATTGATTATTACATCATCTGACACAGGGAACATCTTGTCCATAACAGGATGACATGTCCTCAGAACCAGAAAGAGATTAATGGACAGAATTTGAGGCCCAGATTTCTGGAGAAACTTCAGAGCTGTTGAATCTCAAGTTCTCATTAATTAATTACCTCCAATTCTGACTGAAGGCAAGTTTAGCTAGCACAATTAGATTGTTTGGAATCTAGAATTTCTTAGAAGATTGTTTGGCCTGAGATATTTCTTACATCTAAGAACAATCTTTTTTGTGTCGTCTTGATCACACTTGCAGCTGTGGAAGGTTAATAACAACTAGAGGTATTTGGCCTTTCTCTTGACCATATAGAGCTCTTAATCTGCTCTTCTTATCCACATTCAGAGGTTTC
>NW_007758137.1:5913-6748 GCF_000696425.1 Galeopterus variegatus | reverse complement strand
GTTTCTTTTATGCAGTGACCACAACTCTAGTACTAACAACTGTACCAGATAGGGTTTATTTAGAGAAGAAGAAACAGTATGAATATTATAGGATAAGGAATTTACTATATAAAGCCTTACACAACCATATCAGAAGCTGGAAAAGTAGAAGATTTGAAGTTGAAGCATTCGGGAAAAATTCAATAACAAGACTCCTGAAACTCTAGCATAGGTACCTAAGTAAGAAATTGAAAGTGAATCTGGGAAACCATGCAGATACTGCTGCTGGACTGGGGATATAAAGAGGAGGTTGTGGAACAGCCTATGGAATGATAATGACTTTTAGGGATTAATGGCTGCTGCGATTCCACCTTCCATGTATGGAAAAAATGATCTTTTCAGCCAATTCTAATCCAGACAAAGCCAGAGGATTCTAATAAAGTTCTAGTTTAACATGTCAAAGATTAACACAAGGGGGAGAACAGATTTTAATCAGTAACTACTGACAGTAGAAGAAAGAGCTGAGCTCCGGTCCAATTTCTGCAGAGGTTATTGGTCATCTTAAAGTGAGAATGAGGGGGGATAGAGCAGGAGGAGTTCAGTAGAATCAGAGAAGTGAAAAATTATAAAGGATTGGCTAGAGTAAATGCGATTAAGTCAACTGTGTTTGTGAGCTGGCAGTTATCTAAGTTAGGATTCGATCTTCTCACAGTTGCTGGGAGACAGAGACCCTACCTACCCTTCTGAGACAGGTGCTACTCAGGTTCCCGGGTTTGAGTTTCAGGACACTCCTCCAAAGTTCAAGCCATTCCCCAAGGCTCAGTCCCCTCCTCTAGGCTCCCCCCCCCCCCCCCCC
>NW_007758137.1:0-214 GCF_000696425.1 Galeopterus variegatus | reverse complement strand
TAGCATTTTCTTTGGGAAGGAGTCATTGAGCTTTCTATTGTCCTTGGCTTAGCTAAATCACACAGATATATTCCTCCTACTTAACCCAACATGGAACTTATTACGAGCCTCTGTAATTTCTTCCTTGCTTTTCTTCCCCAAATGACTTATGCAGAAAGAAGAGATTAAGTCGATCATGTTTAGCATTGTATCTCCAGTACCCAGCACAGCACTC
>NW_007758136.1:6136-6748 GCF_000696425.1 Galeopterus variegatus | reverse complement strand
TTTATGGCTGAGTAGTATTCCATGGTGTATATGTACCACATTTTCCTTATCCAATCATCCACTGAGGGACATTAAGCTTGGTTCCATAGCCTGGCTATTGTAAATAGAGCTATGATAAACATGGGAATGCAAGTATCCCTCTGATACAATGATTTCCATTGCTTTGGGTAGATATCCAGTAGTGGGATTGCTGGATGGTATAGTAGTTTTATCTGTAGTTGTTTGAAGGACCTCCATACTGTTCTCCATAATGGCTGTACTAATGGTTGGGACTGCACCAACCATTTGGAAGGACTCTACTTTCTCCACATCCTTGCTAGCATTTGTTATTCTCTCTCTTTTTGATAATAGCCAGTCTAACTGGGGTGATATGATATTGCAGTGTGGTTTTGATTTGCATTTCCCTGATGATTAGTGACACTGAGCATTTTTTCATATACCTGTTGGCCATTTGGATGTCCTCCTTTGAGAGATGTCTATTCAGCTCCTTTGCCCATTTATAACTGGATTATTGGGGGGTTTTTTTGTTTTTTTTGGTTTTACTGTAAAGATATTTGAGTTCCTTGTATATTCTGGATATTAATCCCTTGTCAGATTTATAGTTTGCAAATA
>NW_007758136.1:0-1363 GCF_000696425.1 Galeopterus variegatus | reverse complement strand
CTTTCCTTTTAGTACTGCTTTTACAGTTACTGATAGTTTTGGTATGATGTGTCATTATTATCACTAGTTTCAAGAAATCTTTTGATTTCCTGTTTGATTTCTTCTTTGATCCATAGGTCATTCAGGAGCATGTTATTTAATTTCCATAAATTTGTATGGTTTCCAAAGTTTCACTTGTAGTTGATTTCTAGTTTTAATTCATTGTGGTCTGAGGAGATGTTTGAAATGATTTCAATTTTTTAAAATTTGTTGAGACTTGATTTTTGACCTAATATATGGTCTGTCTTGGAAAATGTTCCGTGTACTGATGAGAAGAATGTATATTCTCTAATTGTTGGGTGAAATGTTCTGTATATGTCCACCAAGTCCAATGGGTCTCAAGTATAGTTTAAATCCTGTGTTTCTCTGTTGATTTGTTGCCTGGAGGATCTGTCCAATGCTGAGAGAGTAGTGTTCAGGTCCCCAACTGTTATTGTATTGGGGTCTATCTCTCTATTTAGCTATAATAATGTTTGCTTTACGGATCTGGGTGCACAAATGTTGGGAGAATATATATTTATGATTGTTATGTCCTCTAGGTGGATAGATACCTTTATCATTATATAATGGCCTTTTTTTGTCTTTTTTTTACAGTTTTGGTTTAAAGTCTATTTTATCTGATATAAGAATAGCTACTCCTGCTTGTTTGGGGTTTTTATTTATATGGTATATCTTTTAACATCATTTCACTATTACTGTGTATGAGTCTTTACAGGTAAAGTAAGTTTCTTGTAGGCAGCATATAGTTGGGTCTAGTTTTTTAATCCATCCAGCCACTCTATGTCTTTTGAGTGGGGAATTCAATCCATATACGGTTAGGGTTCTTATTGAAATTGAAAGGTATTGTCTAACTCCTGTCATTTAATTGCTTTCACATAGTTGTTTTAAATATCCGGTGGCGCACTGGAGAGTGCGCCGCTTGGGAGCGCGGCAGCGCTCACGCCGAGGGTTCGGATCCCATGTGGAGACCGGTTCCTGCTCACTGGCTGAGTGCAGTGCGGGCGCGACACCGAGGGTTGCAATTCCGTTACCGGTCAGTAAAAAAAAGACAAAAAGGAAAAAAAAATAAATAAATAAATATCTTTTGTTCCTCTCTTTCCCTATGGTTGTTTGTCTCTGGAGTTTGATGGTTTTTTAAGGTAGTATGGTATAGTTTTCTTTTGTCTTTCTCATTTGCCTATGTGCTCTACTAGTGGGATTTGTTCTTCCTTGTGTATTCATGGTGGTCATTACTGTTTTTTGGATTCCAGACATGGGACTCCCTTAATGATTTCTTGTAGGGCTGGTTGTGTGCTGCTGAATTCCTACAGTTTTTCTTTGTCTG
>NW_007758135.1:5833-6749 GCF_000696425.1 Galeopterus variegatus | reverse complement strand
TCACCCATAACCATACCCAAAAAGGCACTCCACCTCATTACTAATCTGTAATATACAATTATAATCACAAATTAAATACATTTGTATGGTGCCAGGAGAATTAAAATAATGGCCAATGGGAAATGTGGGTGATGGTGTGGAAAAGTGGGAACACTTGTGCACTGCTGATATGTGTCAATAAATTCAGCTATTTTAGAAAAAGTTTGGCTTTATATCTATCAAAGTTAAAAGACCCTGTGATATTGTGAAATATATATATCGAGTCTTCATCCCTGTTTTCAGACATACAGCTCCTAAAACCCTTGGAATCTCCCGTGAGGAGTATCTTTTGTATGCTTATGAGATGGTGGCTGTCAGTATCTAGGTAGCTTCAGGATGGGGCTAATGGCAGGAAAGAACCAGGCATGATTAGAGGGCTGGGACTTTCAGCCCACCCTCCAACCTCCAGGGAGGGGAGAGGGGCTGTAGATTGACTTGATTACCAATGGCTGATGATGTAATCAATCATGCCTACGTAATGAAGCTTTTATAAAAACCCAAAAGGACAGTTCAGGGAGCTTCTGGATAGCTGAACATATGGAGGTTCCTGGACGGTGGCACCCTAGGGAGAACACAGAAGCTCTGCATCCCTTCTCCCGTACCTCACCCTGCACATCTCTTTCATCTGCCTGCTTATCTGTATTCTCTGTAATATCCCTTATAATAAACCTATAAACATTAAGTAAATGTTTTTCTGAGTTATGTAGCTGCTGTAGCAAATTTATTGAACCTGAGGAAGGAATCATGGGAACCCTGATTTATAGCCAGTTAGTGAGAAGTTCCTAAATCTCACACTTGCAATGGGCATCTGAAGTGAAGGGCAGTCTTGTGGTGCGGAGCTCTCAACCTGTGAGATCTGACACTATTTCCGGGTAGA
>NW_007758135.1:0-602 GCF_000696425.1 Galeopterus variegatus | reverse complement strand
TTGTTTGAGCTTTACTACAAACAGATCTACCTATTCCTGGACTGTAGCACTTATATCACCATGATTCTTTCTCTAAACTAGTCTCTTAAGGTTAAATTTGATGTAGGAGTTAGGATCATGGCTTACGAAGAAAAATAAATTTCTTCTATCTTTTTATCTCTAATTTCTAAGAATATAGAGTGTGAGACAATGTTATGTATAGTTTGACTCAGCACTCACATTGCAAGCAATAAATGAGGATTCAAACATTTTCTGTTTGTTTTGGGGGGGCATAATTTACTAATTTACTATTCTTTCTTCCAGTGATGCAGGGGGAGTGGTATTTGAGAAGAAGAAACTAATTTCACAGTAGTGAATCAAAAGAAATCTTCGAATTGGCCCCCACCTGGCTTTGGGGTCAGATAACTGGGAAGAAAAACATCATGAAGTTTCAGAAATTTGATGCTGGGCTTGGCAGCAGTATGGTCCCATCATACACTGCACTCCCGTGTCCCCGGACATCCTCAGCAGCCCTCTTCCACCCTTCTCCTAAGCTGCATCACTATGCTTCTCTTTCCTGCCTCCTTCCTGCTCCTGTTTTGACAGTCCCAACTACTTTTCCA
>NW_007758134.1:6203-6749 GCF_000696425.1 Galeopterus variegatus | reverse complement strand
TGCTGAGGACGGGTGCCTCCTCGCAGTGAGACCCCTCCTGTGCGGCCCACACCTTCCCCTCCTCTGCACACAGTGCCTTAAGACAGCAGCCACCCAGTCAGTTTGCAAGATGAGGAACTGAACCGTTTTCAGTGACAGGAAGGCGGAGAGGCCTCTGTCTTCATGGAACAAGCAGTATATTTGATCTTGGATTTCTTTTCTTTAAAAAAAAAAAAACCTGGTGTAAGAAATATGCTGCTCGACCTTTGATGTACCCTGTCTGTGTCCACTGTCGCATGTCAGATGAAGCCTCATTTTAGCACTTTGGTATCATGAGCGTGTAGTGGGATCTGAATTTGGGGATGAAAATTTAGTAGAAGCCGCGGTATAAAACTGAAGAAACACAGTTGAGAAACAGCCGGTTGAGAAACAAGTCTAGTCCTGGTCCTGACATGTCGAGTTGCAGGGTTCTAGAAGTTTTCTTCCACAGGTTTCAGTGTGGCAGCATTCGTGGGGAAGCCTCGGAACATGAGGAGTCTAAGCTGCACCTCTCCAGGTCAGCTCCAC
>NW_007758134.1:0-871 GCF_000696425.1 Galeopterus variegatus | reverse complement strand
ATGTGACCAAAGTAGCCCGTGCTTGAGCGCTTGGTGGCTACCTGGAGACTGTGGGATGGACGCTAGCCCTTCAGATGCCAAAGGCTAAGTTCTAGCTTGTTGAGTGTTTTTTAATTGAAGTCTTTCTAGAATGTTTTGCACTCCCAGAACATTCACAAGTTCGTACTGCGTGTGTTATATTCGGTATGTGCTGAACATAATAGATCTCATCTTTTTTTGTCAGCTGGCTGGTATGGGGATTCAAACCCTTGACCTTGGTGTTATGTGCACCAGCACTGCGCTCTACCGAGTGAGCTAACTGGCCAGACAGCCCGATAGCTCTCCTCTCATGATGTAGGATGTGTATACACATAGCACAGTCATGTATCACTTCACAGTGGGGATGCGTGCTGAGAAAGGCGTCATTAGGCGATTTCGTCACCGTGCAAGTGTCATAGTGTCCTTACACTCTGAGACGGTGCACCTGCTGCACACCTAGGCTGTATGGTACAGCCACCGCAATCTCATGGGACCACTGTCATGTATGCGGTCCGTCTTTGACCAAAACGTTGTTATGCAGCGTGTGGCTATGTTCAGGTGCAGGGGGCCCTTCGCTTCTCTGTCCCTGTTCACTCACCACTCATGCACACCCGCAGTAGAGACAGGCCTTACAGTGTGTCTGATGCCAGGCAGAGACAAGAGCAGCCCCCGTCTCTGCTGTTACTGCCATCGCTATTTCATGTAAGTTACGCTATCACAGACCTGTGCCCTTCATGCAGGAGTATGTCTCGAGATCTTCCCCAAACCCGCGTGTAAGAATTCAGGAGTGTTTGTGTTTGGGGCTGCCTTTCTCACGCATGTCCTGCTGAGAGCAGCGTGGCGTTCCCGATGC
>NW_007758133.1:6382-6749 GCF_000696425.1 Galeopterus variegatus | reverse complement strand
TAGTTTTACAGTTTCAGGTGTTACATTTAAGTCTTTATTTCCTTCTGACTTGACTTTTGTACATAGTGTGAGACAAGGGCCCAATTTTATTCTCTCTATGTGGATATCCAGTTTTACCAACAGCATTTATTGAAGAGACTATCCTTTCCTTATCATGAGTATTTGGCATCCTTGTCAGCGATCAGTTGAGTATAAATGTGTGGGATTATTTGGGGGTTTTCTGTTCTGCTCCATTGGTCTGTATATCTGTTTTTATGCGAGTACCATGTTGCTTTGAATACTGAAACACTGTAATACATTTCAAAATAAGGAAGTGTGATGTCTTCAGCTGTGTTATTTTTACTCAATATTGCTTTGACTATTTGGG
>NW_007758133.1:0-948 GCF_000696425.1 Galeopterus variegatus | reverse complement strand
AAAAAAAAAAAAAGTTTTCTTTTTATTTGACAAACCATAACTTCGAAATCTGAATAACTCTGCTGAATTTATGGTGATATTAATTCTCCTTATTAGCCATTTATTTTCATTGTTTAAAGTAAGAGTTTCTCTTAAAGAAGTGGTTTGCAAACTTTCATTTTACAGTCGTAAAAACCCAGTGTTTTGAATTCTTCATTTTTATTATTCACAGAAAATTAAAATAAATATGGTTATTTTTATTTCAAATATTTATAAGGGTAGACTTTGCAAATCTAGCAGATATAGGAATAAATGTATGAGAACTAGAGATTTTAGCTACAATGACATGTTACCAAAATATTTACTAACTAGCTGACAGTGAAGCCCAAGAACTCTTCCAAAAGAATTACATGCTCCAAGAGAAAAAGTGCAAAACGTATGAATAGACCTACCCTGACTAATACAATAATTACGAGTCACAAATAGATATTGAGCACTGAAATGTGGCTATTGTAACTGAGAAAATGAATTTTAAATTTTATTTCATTTCAACTAACACCAATTTCACTAGCCACATGTGGCCAATTGCTGGCATGTTGGTCAGTGTGGGTCTAGAATCACATATTGTATTTAATTGCCATTTTTTCTTTCATGTCATTTAATCTCAGCCTTTCTCAGCTTTCTCTGTATGATATCGACATTTTTGGAGAACATATTTGATAGACCATTTTTATGGCTTCTTTTCCTCACCTAGAAATTCTGTTCTGGAACTTATCTTTGCACCAAGTTGTCAGGTCTTTTCACATCTGTGAATCCTGGGATCTTTAGCACAAGCTAGATAGATAATCAGTCCATAATGGGCATTATGAGAGATATGTTATTAGAAAGATTTCTCTGAATACAGATAATTCCTGAAGTCAAGAAATAGCAGATAGGGGGAGTGCAGACTTCAAGTGTACATCCTAAGGA
>NW_007758132.1:5916-6749 GCF_000696425.1 Galeopterus variegatus | reverse complement strand
TAAATATTGCTGCTTTACAGGATAATTATTGATTTCTGTTTGTTGATTTTGTATCTAGTCATCTTGTTGAATACTCTTATTTGTATGACAGCCTTAGTTTATACTCTTGGGTTTTTAAGTGGACAATTAAATTATTTACTAGTAATGTCAGTTTGAATTATTTTTTAGTAATGTCAGGTTGAATTATTTTCGCCAATAACTTAATTTTTATTTTTTTATACTTTTATTACATTTGCTGGAATTCTAGGAATATGCAACATATTGATGGTAATAATGCTCATTCTTAATTTTTTCTTAACTTTAATAAAAGTTCTTCTAATTTCCCCAGTAGTTATATTATTTGTAATTGAATATTGCTATATAACTTTTACAAAATTAAGGAAATACATTGTTTTTAATTGGAAATGTTTGTTGAATTTTACCACATCTCCTGTGTCATTTAGAGAGAATTTCATGTGCTTTTTCTCTAAAATTGGCTAAAATAGTAAATTACAATAATATTTTTTTAACCTTTAAAACACGTTTGCAATTTTGCTTAGCTTAGTTAATACTCATGTATTTTTTTTTTTATATGTTACTCTTCTGTTTGGAATTTTTGCATAGAAGCATAGAAAGGTTAGAGGGATATAGATTAATACGGCTTTTAAAATATGTATTTATGTACATATAAATACGAATGTTTCATAAAATGCACCCATGTACATAATATATATGCCTTGTGGGAACATCTTAAATATCTGAGCATAAAAAGATATTGTAAGTGATATTGTGGCTGTGACATCTCTCACCCTTCCATTGATCTCTAGGGTTGGTCAAATCTAGCTATCGAATTC
>NW_007758132.1:0-292 GCF_000696425.1 Galeopterus variegatus | reverse complement strand
TTTGTCATGTGGGTGTGTCACTCCAATCTCTGCCTCTAAATGTACTTTGCTTTTTCCTCTGCGTGTGTGTCTAGTTTCCTTCTGCCTCGCTTTTACAGGAACACTTTTGAGAGCATTTTGGGCCAGCCCACATAATCAAAGATAATCTGCTCATCTCAAAATCCTTGATTAACCACATCTGCAAAATTTTAACCCATTTGGCAACATTCACAGTTTCTAGGAATTAGTACTTGACATCTTTCAGGGGTACCGTTCTGTCCACTATACTCCCTCTATACTCTTTAATAGGTGT
>NW_007758131.1:6148-6749 GCF_000696425.1 Galeopterus variegatus | reverse complement strand
GATCTGGCAAGTGACTTTACAAGAATCAGGATATTTCAGGTTTTTTAAAAGTCTAATCATAATATATTAAGTGAGTTAATGTTAATATGTTCTCACTGACAATTTTTTCTCATTAACAGTTTTATCATATCGATAGTTCTCTTTCAAAAACCTGCTACAATGGACTTTCATAAGGTAATATACAGCTAATATGTTATGACTCACCTTTCATAGATCTGTCCAGAAACAGAAAACACCTCTCATTTTCTTCTGATGCTTTTTTATCTCTTGCCTCAACTCTGACAAATAATTTCTATTCTACGCAACTCTTAGTGGTCTTTCAAAAATTACTAATTTAAAAGATACTAAGACTCTGAGAAGGAAAAAGCTCATTTATGGATCCTTTTCTTGGTTTATGGATCCATCATGCCCAAGAGATTACCATTAATCTTCATGATGGCCCAAGTGTTAACTTTAATGTTTGTATCTTGAATTTAGCTGAACGATGTGTAAAATCTCATACAGTAAAATAGCTCCCTCTTGGCTGAACATGTAAAATTTGGATTAAAGCATGCTACTCCAATAGATATCAATCATAATTTATACCTGATAATTTATTTTT
>NW_007758131.1:3274-5216 GCF_000696425.1 Galeopterus variegatus | reverse complement strand
TATTCCTCCTGTCAAACTGAAGTTTTGTATCCTTGACCAACATTTCTCCAAACCACCCCCCAACTGCCTCGGTCCCTAGTAAACCATCATTCTGCACTTTACTTCTATGAGGTCAACATTTTAGCTTCCACAATAAATGAGATCATGTGGTATTTGCTTTTCTGTGCCTGGATTATTTTGCTTAACATAATGTCCTCCAGTTTCATCCATGATGTTGCAAATAATAGGATTTCATTATTTTTGTTTTTATGCCTGCATAGTATTTCATGGTGTTTATATACCACATTTTCTTTATTCATTCATCCATTGATGGACACTTAGGTTGATTCCATATCTTGGCTATTGTGAATGATGCCGCAATAAACATGGGAGTGCAGACATCTCTTTGGCATGCTGATTTCATTTCTTTTGGATATATACACAGTAGAGGGATTGCTGGATCATATGGTAGTTAATTTCTAATTTTTTGAGGAATCTTCATACTGTTTCCATAGTGGTTGTACTAGTTTACATTCNGGATTAAAGCATGCTACTCCAATAGATATCAATCATAATTTATACCTGATAATTTATTTTTGAATCTATATTTCCAGATTATATAACATGAAAGAGCAATCGATTTTTCCCCATGGGGCTGATTTGTGGACAAATTGTTGTTGTAGAAAGATTGCCTTGAATATCCAGACATCCTCTGGGTTTTCCTGCTATTTTCAGTAGTGCAGCCATTAAAATAAGTTCATCAAGTAACCTGCCACCACAAATAGCGGGAGGGCAGCTATAAGTATGTGTCAGTCTCTACAAATAATATTTTTCTGTTTAACTACCTCATTATAGGTCTTTATTTTTACTTTATTATTTCAAAATTGGAAAATGATATAATTGATAATTATCACCATACACAGGGAGGGAATTGACTGTGAAGATAAATTTAAAATCATACTATGTTTCACATGTGGTGTACTCTCCATTGGTTTCTGCGGAAACTACTATTCAGCATTACCAATTTCTCTGACACATTCATATTTGTCACTTATTAGGTTCATTTAATATCCACCCCCTCCAAAGAAAAGTCATTCTGAATATTCCATATATTAAGCAGAATAAAAAAATCAAAGGGAAAACACATGGTGAAGATATTTTAATTTTTTAAGTTCCATCAAAAAAGTTCATTAAATGCCTCACCTGCTTGCAAAAGAAAATAAGTACAGTGAAAATAAAGTGCAGATATATATTTTAAAAAAGAAACGACATAAGTTATTTTTTTAAGTTGGAAGGAATGCTGATAAGTTTATTGCAAATCCCAGGCAAAGATAATTTCTTATATTTAAAATATAATTGTATTTAATTTAATACTATAAAAACAAATATTATAGTTGAGTTTCATGTCCTTCTTAATTTCTCTGAAATTTTACCATTTATAGCAATTTTTTTTTCACTTTGGCATTTAATAATTTTATTTTAATTCATTTAATTTATTTTCTATCTTATTTTTTTACTTTGGCAGATAAAATTATGTGTATTTACTGTGTGCAACATGATGTTCTGAAGTATACATACGTAGTGGAATGACTAAATCTGACTAATTAGCATATGCATTACCTCACATAGTTATTTTTGTGGTGAGGACACTGTACATTCACTCTAAGTATTTTTCAAGAATGCAATATATTATTAACTTTAGGCACAGTATTGTTCAACAGACCTTTAACTTATTCCTCCTGTCAAACTGAAGTTTTGTATCCTTGACCAACATTTCTCCAAACCACCCCCCCAACTGCCTCGGTCCCTAGTAAACCATCATTCTGCACTTTACTTCTATGAGGTCAACATTTTAGCTTCCACAATAAATGAGATAATGTGGTATTTGCTTTTCTGTGCCTAGATTATTTTGCTTAACATAATGTCCTCCAGTTTCATCCATGATGTTGCAAATAATAGGATT
>NW_007758131.1:0-1547 GCF_000696425.1 Galeopterus variegatus | reverse complement strand
GCAGGTTGTCTCTTCACTCTGTTGATTGTTTCCTTTGCTGTGCAGAAGCTTTTTAGTTTGATGTAATTCTGTTTGTCTAATTTGTATTTGTTGCCTTTTGGGGTCACCCAAAAAGTCATTGTCCAAACTGATGTCATAGGGCTTTTACCCTATATTTTCTTCTAGTAGTTTTCAAAGTTTCAGGTCTTATATTTAAGTCTTTAATCCATTTTGAATTGAATTTTTCTATATGGTTGAGATAGGATCTAATTTCATTCATGTGCATGTGGATCCCCCATTTTCCCAAAACTCTTTATTGAAGAGACTGTCTTTACTCATTGTGTGTTCTCAATACATTTTTTAATTTCTCTTGTAATTTCTTCATTGACCCTTTGGTTCTTCCAGAGCATGATGTTTAATTCCCATGTATTTGTGATTTTTCTAAATTTCCTCCTGTTACTGATTTCTAGTTTTATATATTTGGGGTCAGAAAAGATACTTGATATGATTTCAGTATTCTTAAATTTGTTGAGACTTGTTTTGTGACCTACCATATGATCTATTCTGGAGAATGTTCCATGCGCAGTTGAGAAGGATGCATATTCTGCAGCTGTTGGTTGGAATGTTCTGTATATATTTTTAGGTCCATTTGATTTAGAGTGTAGTTTAAATCTAATGGTTCCTTACTGATTTTCTCTCTGTATGATCTGTCTGTTGCTGAAAGTGTGCTGTTGAAGTTCCCTATTATTACTGTATTGCAGTCTATCTTTCCTTACAGATCTAGTAATATTTGCTTTATATATTTATTACTCTGATGTTGGGTGCATATCAATTTACAATTGTTATATTTTCTTGCCAAATTGACCATTTTATCATTATTTAAATAGTTCATTAGCCTATTTTTACAGTTTTTGACTTAAAGTCTATTTTTAGTATAGCTACTCCTGCTCTCTTGGTTTCCATTTGTGTGGAATATCTTTTTCTATCCCTTCACTTTCAGTATATATATGCTCTTACAGATGAAGTGATGACATAATTTACATTTTTTTGTATTGCATATTTCTTAACACATTATTGTAGCTATTATTATTTCTAATAGTTTTGTGTTTTAACCTTCATACTAAATATTTAAGTAATTTATATACCACCATTATAGTCTTAGAGTTTTCTGAATTTGACTTTTACTTACTTTTACCAGTGAGTTATGTTCTTTTTCTTGTTTACATGTTACTGATTTGGGGGCCTTTTCTTTCAACTTGATGATCTCTCTATAGCATCTCTTGTTAGAAAGGTCTGGTGGTGATTAATTCTCTCAGCTTTTGTTTGTCTGGGAAAGTGTTTATATTTCTTTCATTTCTGAAGAAGAGTTTTGCTGAGTACAGTATTCTTTGTTGGCAGTATTTTTTTTTTTATTTCCCCCTTAATATATCATTCCACTCTCTACTGGCCTGTAAGGTTCTGCTGAGAAGTCAGCTGCTAGCTGAACTGTAACTCCCTTATATGTCATTTGCTTTTGTTTCTCTCACTGCTTTACGAATCCTCTCTTTGACTTTGATCTTTGATGGTTT
>NW_007758130.1:6045-6749 GCF_000696425.1 Galeopterus variegatus | reverse complement strand
TTCCCAGGTCATTCTGAATATTTTGCATTTCTGGATTTGTTTTACTTATTCGCCTATTCATTATGTTAAATCCATATGTATTAAATTACTTTTCTCAGCTGTTTTTTCTTTAATTCTATACCAAACCTAATATATTTGTATATAAAACTTCTTAAGAATGAATTGCATTTCTACATGCTGGTTTTGAGCATCTATCTAAAATATCACTATTGTCAGGAAAAAAATATAGATGACAAGTATTCTCAATTCCAACTCGGGTACTCAAAAACATGTTGATAAATTATATACAATAAAATGTTTATGAATGTACTTCTTTTGGTAACATTCTATATTTACTTTGAAGTGTTACATTACTATGTAATATCATATTACTATCCCCTCCCATAACTTTTATCTATTTAATAATAAACTTCAAGGGGGAAAATAGTTGAAAATGTACTTGTTCTATTTAGACTCCTATAGTCTACCACCAAGTAAATAATTAAAATGAGCAGAACAGAAGTTTACAACTTTTCAAGGGTTTATTTCTCTGTATAGATGTCACATTTCTTTTTTACTTTAAGTAAAAAAAAGGGGGGGGTGAAATCTCAGTTTTAATGAAAGGAATTATGACATTAGGTTGTGTCTTAGTCTATTTGTGCTGCTATAACAAAATACTACAGACTAGATAATTTATGGAGTTTGGGAAGTCCAAGATCAAGGTA
>NW_007758130.1:0-521 GCF_000696425.1 Galeopterus variegatus | reverse complement strand
GGAAGAGTGCCTGGTTATCAAAAGGGGCCAAGAATAGTGTCTCTTCCCACCAGACCAACTATGAAACCTCATGAGTCACAGGTCATTGGGTAGAGTACACACAGGGTCTTGCCTCAGCCATGGAGGATACTTAGCACAGCTCCAGTTATTCCTTAGAAAATTTTTAAAGCAGGGTCTCAAAGCATAAAGCTGTTTCCAAGTAATTTAGCTGCATCCCACACAAAGCTCATAAATATGTTAGGCATAAAAAATTCCAACACCCAACTAGGTAAAACTCACAATGTCTTACATCTAATAAAAATTACAAAGCATAAAAAAGGGAGAAAAAATAAGCCATAATGAGGAAAAAAATTATCATTCTAAAGTGGTCTTAAACTAACACAGATATTACAATTAGCATACAAGTACACTGAAACAGTTAAGTGCATTCCTTATATTTAAAAAGTTAAGCAGAGACATAATATATATATAATTATTATAAATATATATTACTACATATATATTAAGAATACCAAATTAAA
>NW_007758129.1:5335-6749 GCF_000696425.1 Galeopterus variegatus | reverse complement strand
GGATCCCACATACAGACCGGTTCCCACTCACTGGCTGAGCGAGGGGCGGGCGCAGCACCGAAGGTTGCGATCCCGTTGCCAGTCCCGGTCCAGTACGGGCGCGACACTGAGGGTTGTGGTCCGTTGCTGGACACGAAAAAAGACAAAAAAAAAAGGAGAACAACAGTCTCACACACTCAGATGATTGTGATGGGCTCAGAGAAGGTAAAGCTCGGAGAATATTCTATAATTGTAAAAACTATTCAAATACAATTACTGTTGTCATGGCTGGTATTTATCTCTGAAACTACCACTATGATATTGTTGCTGACACAGCTGGCTATCAGAAAGAAAACCTCTCCTCCCCTAATCCACTGGTCCAGAACAGTTTTCCTCCATATAAAGAAGGTTTTCATGATTGGATGATTTCCCTGCATGGCTGACAACTAACTCTATTACTATATTTTTAGAAATCAGCCATAAATAGGAGGTTTCTTATATAGGAAGTGTATAATGAGATGAAAGCATTCTTCAAACTCATGAGAGGTGTAGTAATACCCTGCCTTCTAATAAAGATGAAAAAAAAAGTCAGGTGGAAATTTAAGTAAAAATATTTTAGGGTTGACAAATGGAAAATCTAAAATAGCACCATTTTAATAATTACATAAATATTCTCATCAGATTTTGGAATGATCTGGCTTCCTTTAAAAACAGCTAACAACAGCTCTGATTGTTTTTATTCTTTTCTCCTTTTCTAAAAAATAGTCTTTTTCTCCTTCTTGAAGAGAGGTGATAAATACAGAGTTCTATTCCAGAAAACCTTGGGTTTCAACCTTTTCTGATTCCTCTACACAAATGTAGTGTTTTAGAATGCTTTAAATTTCTGAACTCTTTTGTATTTAACCTACAGATCTGTGTTTTTGACCCATTTCCTTCCTTCCAATGCTATCCATCAATGGTTAGTTTTTAATCTGCTTAAAAGAGATTCTGAAATTTTCAATCCCCCCACCCCCAACAGGCTAGAAAAGTTGAGATGAGAATTCAGACTGAGCCATAGCTCCATCTCCTGGAAGTGCATATCACTAGCAGCAACTAAAGACCCGGAGGCATTCAAAACATTTCCTCACTGAAGCACTCACATTCAGACTGTATGCAAAAGACCTTTTGTGTCTCACTTACTGAGACCGTTCTTCTCATCAGAATGAGAATCACAGACGTCTCAGAAAACCTTCAGTTTGCAAAGGAAATGACTTAGCTTGAGCAAAATGGAAGGGAAGCCCGGGACAGGTACCATGCACCGGAGACTGGTCTACAGCCAGATGAAAAAGCCCTTATTGACATACCAAAATCACAGATTATTTTATTAAGCTCCTATTTTGGAAGAACTCAAAACTTCAATTAGTGCCACTTTCTATTTTAACTGTAAAATTACAAC
>NW_007758129.1:2794-3870 GCF_000696425.1 Galeopterus variegatus | reverse complement strand
TACACACAATACAGAATAAAGCATAAAATCCAATTTATTCATTATGATGAGAATATGTTCCTCTGGCAAATGAATATTGTGAGAAAACTAAAAATCGCTATATACTATTTAATTTTCAAGGAATTAAATATGTATACACTATACCTAACATTTAAATTAGCTTGACTGGGATATAATATCACTTTGATGCTTCAGAAAGAATATTTAGGGCCTCAGGATCATTATGATGAGCACCAAGTATCACTGTTATGTACTAAAGAACTAGAAGATAGAAGAGATTACACTAATTTTGTCCTGGAATCAGGACATATTTCTTTAAAAGTATTTCTGGGTATCTGTTTCTGTGCTTATTAAGTGCCTCTTTTTTTATAAAAGCTAAGTAGAGAAAATGTGTGTGTAAATCTTGTTATTTCTTTGGGGCTACATGGATCTGGGAAAGAATGGGAATTTGTTTTGTAGTGAAAGTTTATACGTGAAGTCTCCCATCTTGTGTGTGGCTTTCCTTGATTAACATGCTTCATTCAATGGCCATAAAGAAGCACACATTTTAGATTAGAGTTTTCTGTGGGCTTTCTGATGATTGGCTTGCAGCCAAAGCACTTTCCCTGCTATACAGGATATATTGTAGAAAACCATATAACTGCACCTAAGAGTCTTTAATTGCTAATTGTTCCTAATAACTGTTTAGTACATAATGCAAACAATAATGCATGATGTCAGTTTGAATTTCGAGGTTGTTATTCAATCCCAAGTTTCTGCTGTGTTATGTTCTGTTCCTGTGGTTAATGATGTCTGAAAAACCCTCACTGGGGTAACAATCCTGCCTTGGGTAAGGGGTAAAGTCTGTATTAAAAGAATCACAATGAAGAATAGAAAATAGAGGTTTGAGTAATAGCCTACTCTAAGTCGGAGTGCAATAACCAGTACTGTACGGACTGAAATGAATGGCTGGCTTTGTGCTTTCAGTTACAATGCACATCTCAGTAACCATTCAGAGATTACCTGCACTGTGGATTATCAGTCGAATTTGGAATCCTTTTCCACATTGTTACTTGCATCCGAAGAGTTCCATTATG
>NW_007758129.1:0-1472 GCF_000696425.1 Galeopterus variegatus | reverse complement strand
AAGACCAGAGTGGAGCGGTGGTAAGGATAAAAGGTCTACTTGTGACTGAGAAATACTTAACGATGTCCTGTGCTATCTGTGTATGTTGATACATGCAAAGTAATGCGTCTTCTTTCCCCATCTCCTTTAGTCACAAAAAAAACAATACAGTATTTGGTTCATCACTCCCATTTGGTATTATTTCTTATTGTCTAATTTTGGTAGATTGCAAAAAGGCTACAATCCTTCACTTTTCCTTGTGTCTGTGCCTTGTGCCCTGAGAATTAGAAGTTCCTCCCATTAACACTTAGCACTTAACACTATTTCCCTACCCCTTGAATCTGAGCTGCTCTGTGCCTTGCATTGGCCCATAGAATATGGTGGAAGTGAGGTTGTGTCTTTCTTCCCCATGCTTCCACTGGCTTTCTTGTAACACTGCCCAGCTGCCACGTGAACAAACCTGGCTACACTGCTTGAGGATGAGAGACCATGTGGAATGGAGATGAGTTCTAGCAAAAGTGATCCTAAACTAGCTGGCTCCCACCAACCTGGCTGCTGACTGAAGATGCTTGAATGAATCCAGTTGAGACAACTACTCAGCTGCGCCCTGCCCAAATTCCTGACCAACAGACTTAAGGGTCAGATAAATGTGCGTTAAGCCACTAAGTTTTGGGGTGATTTATTAGCAGTGAAAGGCTAACTATAGCAATAACCAACATGCATATAACTTGGGTAGCTAAATAAGTTTTGTGCAGTGATAAGTATATTTTAAATTTACATTTTTCTTACAATCTTCTTTTATAAATATCCCAAGAACCTTATATAAAAACTTGGATATATTAATCATATTTTTGGTGTAAGATACAAGATAGCTTGGAAGGCAGTTCTTGCATTTTTTTTTTTTTTAAAGATGACTGGTAAGGGAATCTTAACCCTTGACTTGGTGTTGTCAGGACCACACTCTCTCAAGTGAGCTAACCGGCCATCGCTATATAGGGATCTGAACCCGTGGCCTTGGTGTTATTAGCACCACACTCTCCCAAGTAAGCCATGGGCCGGCCCAGTTCTTGCATTTTTTTAAACTTTCATTAAGATTATGTCTCTGGCACAGCATTAATTATCCATTTATTTGTTCAACATAGACAAACATTTCATAAAATATAAGGCCTTTTGGTTTTGAATCCTTGTGGGTATTTTAAGACTTAAATTTTAGGAAAGTGATATATTTGGATTCTAACTCTAGTGAATTTCTACCTACCCCATGCATAAAAGAACAAAAGCTTCTGAGAGAAATATTTAGATTGTTTGTCTCCTACCTTAGCACACAGACCTATCTTCATCTCATCTGTGTTCTTCATAGCACCTGCATAATTTAGGATTCAATAACTACTCAAAAAATTATTAGGTCAACCAACATCAGGCAGTCAAGTAATTTATTCATCATCAGCCATCTTGACTCAATGGCTCTGGTAATATACAGAGATGGTAATGAC
>NW_007758128.1:5849-6750 GCF_000696425.1 Galeopterus variegatus | reverse complement strand
TGTGGTGAATTACTGTAAATATGCGTATAATGATTTCTCCAAGTGTACCAGTAAATTACCATGGACAGAATTTGAAGTATTAGAGTTAAATTTAAAAAGTAAGTTGCTCTTGAATGCAAAAACAACAGTATCTACTCCCCAAAAGAAAAAAAGGACACAGCAGATTAAGGAAATCATCTAATGATTTACAACTAATTTCCAAATAGTAAAGGTTTGAGTGAACAGATTATTCTATCTCCCTTCCCCAGTTCCCAAAGCATGTACGGATCCAGCCGGAATAGTTTTAAAAGTTCACGTACTTCTTGAGTCGTGGCATTTCACAAGTGAGAATACACGATGAGAATGCTTCCGGCCCCAGTGGCATAGGATGTTTAACAGGGCTTAATCACATCCATAAAAGTCTCTCTTAAAACAAAATGTATTGCTTATGAATGACGTCTATTGCTGTCTGATGTTTCTTTCAGGTGGTGACTTCGTAGATAAAATGACTAATGCATAATACCCAAAATAAATTATATCTCCTCCATCCCCATTTCCCACAAGCTCCTTCCCACACACACTGTTTTAAGTGAATGGAAATAAACCCAAAACAATCTAGACTGCCAAATTCCATTGTGTTTGTAGTAGTCATTTTCAGCCTAAGATGACATCCCAACCTCCTCCTCCAGGCCCTCACGAATGCCCCTGTCCTTTTAATTACAGAAAGCATTTTTCTTGGTCATCGGCCCCCAAAGACTCAGAAGCACTTTTAAGTGGTCCTTTTATTACCAATATTTTCTAGCCAGAGATTATTGAGGAGAGATTATTGAAAGATAACACTACAACAAAAGATATTTCCATATACTTGAGTCTTCTCTGAGCAAAAAGATTAAACAACTAATATAATGTACAACATAGAGTT
>NW_007758128.1:0-738 GCF_000696425.1 Galeopterus variegatus | reverse complement strand
GAGAACAAAAGAGAGATGGGTGCTTGCAGAAGCTACAGATAATCTGCAGTACCATAGACAGTCACCAGAGGGAACAAGAGATTATGCGCTCCCGTAAGAAGAAATAAACAAATTTTTCAAATGGGGTATTTACATGCACTAGTACAGGGAAGATGCATCCATGGAAAATGTTTGAGAGTCCCATAATCTTAAACCAGGCTGATTGGTAAAGGTCTTTCACTGAACGAGTTCAGTCCGTAAAGACTGGGAAAGGTGGCTGTTTTTTAAACTGTGTGGATCCCAACAGAGTGCTACAAAGCACATGAAGAAACAGGAAACATGTCTTACTCAAAGGATTAAAGGAAGTTCTCAAAACCAACCCTAAAGAAGCAAATGCAATGAATTGTCTGAACAAAGAATTAAAATTAACCATAATAAAAATGCTCAACAAGCTCTGGAGAATGATGCATGAACAAAATGAGAATATAAACAATTAATAGAAAATATTTAAAAGAGGCAAACAAAAAAATTGGAGCTGAAGAACACAATAACCGAAATTTAAAAGGCACAAAAGGAGTTCAACAGCAGATGCAGTCAAGCAGAAGAAAGAATCAGTGAACTCAAAAACAGGATATTTTAATTATCTATCAAAGAAGCAAAAATAAAGAATGAGAATGAGTGAAGAAAGTCTAAGGGACTTATGGGACACCATTAAGTGGACTAATATATGCATTGTGATAGTCTTAGAAGGAACAAAGA
>NW_007758127.1:5996-6750 GCF_000696425.1 Galeopterus variegatus | reverse complement strand
TCTCAATGTAGAAACCAATATAGCTTTAACACTGGTTTTAGAGGATTCTAGAAACACGATGCTAGAAACAAGTTTCTACCTCCTTCCCTTTCCTAACTCCCCTTCCAAAGGTGAGACAACTGCTCTAGAAGAAACATAACTGAATTCACAACCATCATGGGAATCTGAGCAAGGTCACAGTCGCACACCTGGATGCAGGTGATACCATGCAGGTGACAGCAGGACAAGGAGCAGCACCAGACATCTGCTTCCTCCTTATGGCCCAGGGAAAATGTCTGAGAGCCAAGCAGGAACCTCCCTTTGGGGACAACGGGGGAAATCCCCCTCCTTGCTTGGTCTCGAGGTTCTGTAGTAGCTGCAGAGGAAAACAGCTACTGGAGGGGCGCGGCCACCATGCCCGCCCTCCCTAAGAGGCTCTGTCTGGATGCTGCTGGCTGTCCCCCACCCCAGCTCACCTGCTCCGAGGGCTGCAGATCACTGTTGTTGCTGCATGGGACCAGGGGAACTCCCCAACCTGACCGTCCCCCACCTCCTCCCAAGACCCTATCCAGAAGTGGGGCCTACAGCAGCCGGTCTGACAGTGGGGTTGTCGGAAGCCACTAGCAGCTCCCAGCAATTGCAGGCATCCCATGAAAGGTCTAGAAGTTGTACCTTTCCATGGCAGTCCTCATTCATCTGGCTGGCAACCACCATGACTACCATCAGTACCTTGTCTGCAAGTGGGGGGAGCTTGGCTTGACCACAGACCTCCTGT
>NW_007758127.1:2880-5071 GCF_000696425.1 Galeopterus variegatus | reverse complement strand
ATATTAGGGGGAGGCCATTAGTTCATTTTTAACTTTCTTCTTCCCTCCTCCTTTTCACTCTATATTATCCATGATAATTGACTTTTTTTCAAAGAATAATTTGTTTCTTAAAGATAAGCAACTACTTTAAAATTTCTTATTTAAAAAATTGTTTGGGGGCCGGCCCGGTGGCACACTGGTGATATGCATAAAAGAGGTTAAGATCTGGGGTTGGTAAGAGTCTCAGGAAATTAGTATTCTCCTAGATCATCCATCGGTGTTTTATCAACAGGGTGAAAAAAAAAAAGCAGTGTACTATTTTAGGCAATATCTAATCAAACTAAGTTTGTTTATACTTTTTGATCCAGCATCTTAATTTTGCCGAGTTTTTATTTCAAAATTGTTCCCACGAGTTCACACAGCTTTACGGGTCCGGTACGGGCGTGACACTGAGGGTTGCGATCCATTGCCGGACACGGAAAAAGACAAAAGACAAAAAAAAAAAAAAAGAATACTCACTGTAGCGTTGCTTGAAATAAAAATAAATAAATAAAAATAAATAATGGGGCAAACTCGAATGTCCCTGAGAGAGAAATGGTTAAATCAATTACACTCTGAGAAAGATGAAATAAGAATTGAAATGCTGAAATTTTTAAATGCCCAAATGTATAGTTCAGTGAGACAACTGCAAAACAGTTTATAGAGTCTATGTAACATATTCTAAATAAGATGTCATGTCAATATTATTATATACTACTGGCAACACATTAAAAATGAAGCCCAGGCAGTATGAGGTTAGTTACTGGGTGTGAGATTACATGCAGCCATCCCTGTGTTCGTGTCTGTATTCTTTGGTTTTGTATAACAGGGATTACTTTGGTAATCAGAAAAAAAAGTCACGCAAGGTGGGGAAAACAATTAAAAAAACACAGTTGATTGATGTACATACACATGCTAAGCTACTATTCCAAGCATAAAATTTTTCCTTCTGTTGCAAATAGGTATGTGGGATGCTGCTTCCCTGTGCACCCAGAGCTCTGCTCTTGTGCTACACACGACCACAGAACTCAGCTCTCGGCAGCCTGGTCCTGATACAGGAGGGCCCCTGCATGAGCAGAAAGCCGCCCCAACAGAGAAGCATGCAAGGAAAATATGAATTCCAGGCCATGAGCAAGCATCACACACCTACAATCCCCTCCAGCCTGTGCCCAGCCACTCACAGAGACTCCCCAAACACACAGTTCTGCAAGGAACAATCAATAGAAAATCTCCACCGACATGATTGTGTTTCCGTTTATCGTACATTTATTTTCTTCCTGCAGGGATGGAAGGAGTAGGAACCTAGATACAATTACATTCCAGAAACAATATTGCACATACTCTTTGAGGAAGCCCTGTATTTTGGAAGTATCCAGGAAACAGTCCCAAACAGTGTAACAGCACTTGTCTGGAGGCTTACAGTGTACCTTTGCAATGGAACCTGTAACTAACTGGTGACTTTTATACTGTTCCTTTATTAAGTATGTTTGACAATTGTGGAAAGAGAGTCACCCATAAGTGAGTTTGTATGAGTCATTTCTATACAACAGAGGGGTTGTCATCACCTCTTGGACATTTTCCTGAAGTTTCAAAACCTCATGTATCTTGCATTCAGGTAAACGGTGGTCTGTAATGGAAACTATTTCATTTCTCTCCTGTCTATCTAGATCTGCTTGAATTAAAAAAAAAAAGTGTTCATTAGGTGGGGGTGAATTAACGCCAGCCCCTGTCAAAAGTCCCTGGGAAGATACCGTCCACCTGTATAATTGAGTTTATGATTATTTCCATAAAAAGGGTTTACAATGATAGGACTGGAGGTCATATTTCATCTGATCCAGAGACAAGCTACTAGTCCAAGCATACACCAAGATTTGATAGTCCGTGTAAACTAGTGGCTTTTTTTTTTTTTAAACTGAATTTTCCACTTTGGGGAATTAGCATCACATTAAAGTTATTGAATTAAGTAGATTTTACAACCTCATTTTTTTAAAGTGTGATTTAAAAGAGAAACTTAATGTGAAAATGCCACGTGCAAACACATGCACATACAACTTAAAGCCTTTCAAAAATTTTTTCCAATGTAGAAAAACACCAGTGTGAAAATAAAGCCCTTTTTTTGCTCGAGTTGAGTTTTAATCATTGTGTCATAGATGCCTTGGGATTCAGAAATGAA
>NW_007758127.1:0-2474 GCF_000696425.1 Galeopterus variegatus | reverse complement strand
CTAGTCCAAGCATACACCAAGATTTGATAGTCCGTGTAAACTAGTGGCTTTTTTTTTTTTTTAACTGAATTTTCCACTTTGGGGCATTAGCATCACATTAAACTTATTGAATTAAGTAGATTTTACAATCTCATTTTTTAAAAGTGTGATTTAAAAGAGAAAATGTGAAAATGCCACGTGCAAACACATGCACACACAACTTAAAGCCTTTCAAAAATTTTTTCCAATGTAGAAAAACACCAGTGTGAAAATAAAGCCCTTTTTTTGCTCGAGTTGAGTTTTAATCATTGTGTCATAGATGCCTTGGGATTCAGAAATGAAAAGTGTTGGCTGAATATTTAAAATATACGTTGTAAGCTTGAATAACAATGATATGGTACCAGTGGCAAACCCATGAAAGATTTGGTGGCTGGAGCACTTCATCACGTTGGCCTAGAATATTGGGGCTGAAGAAAACGTGCTGATCTCAGCTGATAAATGGCAATAAATTTTTTTTGTAGTTTAATTATTTTTTTAAAATACAAGAAAAATGTCTGACCTCTTAAGGAATCAGTATAACATGGTACATGTAATTTTTTTAAAAAGTTGTCCTCTTCCATCATTTTAGCAAATATTTTCTAAGTGAATCATAACGCTCAATGCTGTAAAATGTGTAGTGAACTGGTACAATAAATTGGTACAACCAATGTATTTTTCTGATATTTATCTTTTTATTACTTTCCTTGTATAAGCTCTTTCTATATTTCAGGGATTTTGTTTTTATTTTATATCGATGTTGCAATGCTTTTTAACTGGTTCATCATTGGTCTTTTGGTTCAGGTGATGTTCACCTTTTATTCGACATTAGGAAATTTTAGATATCAGTAAAATCTGGCAATCCTTTCCTTTATGATTTATTTATTCTTTGGCTCTTATGCTTAGAAAGACCTTGCTCAACTCTGTATCAGATAAATATATCTCACTGTATTTTCTGGCATTCTTTAATAGCTCCACTTTCCAAAGTCAATCTGCATGGGGAATTTACTCAGATATATGACCAAAAGTAGTATATAGCATGGTACGCGAGACAGAACCGGAATAAAATCCTAGCCATCTGCAGCCAGCGCCATGCTGCTTTATTTATTTATTTTCACTTGAGCTCGACAGGGAGCTCATGGTTGAACAGAAGGAAAATTAGAAACATGTTTACGAATTCACACCACACCCAACCTTCACCATGGAAGCCAATGAGAGACCAGGGAATATACTTGTTTTTCTTCAAAAGCTAAGAGTTTTAGGACTAAATGCTTCCAGGTCCTGGTCCTCATCACCTCCCTGTGCAAACCCCTGTGGGACACGCATCACAGCTATGAGGAGATGTCAGTGGTGTGTTCTTGGCATTTAGCTCTTGGTCCTGCCGTCACCATCGCTGTGGAGCCGACAGATGCCAGCTTGCTTTTGATTGCACAGTAACCTCCTTATTCCATAAAACCTGTGAAAAACCTGGAAGGTTGGCTGGTGACCAACCCCTGAAATAACGGTCAGGTCTCAGTTTCATGTGTTTGATAATATTGGAGGCTCAGTTCATGCACGTGTGGTGCAAAATAGCTCTACTTTCCAGCCCTCTCTCTGACCAACCATAAATCTCCTCCCTGGAAGCAAAGGCAGCTGATGAGCCATAACCAGAAGACCTTCAGCCGAGCTCAGCATCTTTGCTGGTGAGCTGTCACATGGAGGACCCGCAGAACACCCTGGCTTCCCAATTCCGGGATGTCAACACCAGGAACCTGTCTTCCATCATCCCATACGCATGCCACAGACCTGGGAATACCCGAAATACTCTACGTCAGGAATTTAAACACTTGTACTCTTGTGCCAACCTTCCCACACCTTGCCTCCTGTCTTGTTGGGATCTCCAGTCCATCTCCTCCCAGGCCACCAGCCTCCTCTTCTCCCGTAATCTGCCACCTCAGTCATTCTCTTGCTAACCTTCCAAAGCCTTCTGCCCAGGCTTCTTTTGTGACATTCCCGCTGGCCAAATTTCAGTCATCCATCAATTCAGTGACCCTACTCCCCGTCCCTGCACAGGACTGAAAATCACACAATTCCACATAACGATGCCACCACCCAACTCATGGTCTCCAGCACAGCTGAACTCAGATGCAACCCAATGAGTCACCCCTTTAGGCACATTCCTCTGTTTCTCTCGAAAAAGCCATCCAAGGGGCTGGCCCGGTGGCGCACTGCTACAGTGCGCCGCTTCGGAGTGCGGTGGCGCTCCCGCCGAGGGTTCGGATCCCACATACAGACCGGCCGCTCACTGGCTGAGCGAGGTGCGGGCGCAACACCGAGGGTTGCGATCCCGTTGCTGGTCCCGGTCTGGTATGGGCACGACACTGAGGGTTGCGATCCATTGCCGGTCACGAGAAAAGACAAAAAGGAAAAAGAAAAAAAAAAAGAAAAAGCCATCCAACCTTATGGACCGTGGCAACTCA
>NW_007758126.1:6537-6750 GCF_000696425.1 Galeopterus variegatus | reverse complement strand
GAAAAACGGTCATGGGACTCTTTCCCACATGGACTAGGAAACACCAGAGAAGTGTCAGAGCGTGGGAAGAGCTGGAAAGCTGCTGGAAAGAGCTTGGCACTTGAAATCCTGAAGTCCTTGATGAAGGTCAGTAAAGGCCAGCGTGAGGGTGTTCCCAGTTTCCATGACTCTTAAAGGCCAAGAAGGAGGAAAACAGAAATGTCCATGCTCCTG
>NW_007758126.1:0-833 GCF_000696425.1 Galeopterus variegatus | reverse complement strand
CAGCAGGAGGCTGAGGCTGAGCGTGCTGAGACCACAGAGGAAGCAGAACCTTCTGCGGCCCTGCAGGGAGCTTAGGCTGAGCATGAACAGATCAACGAGGAGCCAGAACCTTCTGCAGTGCAGCAGGAGGCCACAGCTCTGCCTCCAGGGCCCCCTGTGTCATCTCATCATCTAATGTCATCTCATCATCTAATGGAAAATGAACAGAGTCATACATAGAGGGTGCTAGAGGCTAAGGCTGAGCATGCAGAGACCACCGAGGAGGCAGAACCTTCTGCGACCCAGCACGGGGCTGAGGCTGAGCATGAACAGATCAAGGAAAAGGCAGAACCTTCTGCAGCCCAACAGGAGAATGAGGCTGAGCATAAAGAGACCACCGAAGAGGCGGAACGTTCTGCAGTGCAGCAGGAGTCTAAGGTTGATCATGAACAGACCACTGAAGAGGCAGTCCCTTCTGCAGTGGAGCAGGAGGCTGAGGCTGAGCATGGAGAGACCACCGAGGAGGCAGAACCTTCTGCAGACCAACAGGAGGCTGAGTCTGGACACGAACAGACTACCGAGGAGGCCGATCTTTCTCCTAACCAACAGGAGGCTGAGGCTGAGCATGCAGAGACCACCGAGGAGGCAGCATCTTCTGCAGTGCAGCATGGGGCTGAAGCTGAGCATGAATAGACCACCAGTGATGCAGAACTTTCTGCAGCCCTACAGGAGGCTGAGGCTGAGCATGAACAGATCAACGAGGAGGCAGAACCTTCTTCAGCCCAACAGGAGGCTGAGGCTGAGCATGCAGAGACCACCGAGGATGGAGAACCTTCGGCAGTGCAGCAGGAGGC
>NW_007758125.1:5865-6750 GCF_000696425.1 Galeopterus variegatus | reverse complement strand
TGCATTTATATAAATGGATGGAAGAGTCTGGTGGTATTAAGTTTACACACCAAATAATTCTGTTAAAATTTTTAAATATCCTGAGCTTATATCCATTTAACAGCTCAATTGCATATTCTCATTTATATAAAACACCCAAGTTGAATTTTCATAACCAAGGGAAATGAGGAATTGAGAGGATTACACCAATAATTTAGGCTAAAAGTCGCATATGGGACTCTAAGGAACTGGAAAGCAGGAGCAATTCATACTTTGAATCACAGAAGTAATATTCTATGATAGTCGCCCAATTAATATGATCAATTCTTTTGTCTCAACTATTTCTTCACAAATCTGAGGAGAGAGAAAGAGAAAAGTAATCTTTAGGATAGGCATGGCCAAGGGAATGGGCAACAATTAAATGACTTGACTATGCTCTTTAGTCTTTATCTTGTACTGAAAAACTGTAATTTATTCTTTCTATTAAAAGAAAAGTCCAATAATATGTGGCTTACCAAGATATCAGGCTTCCTACAAAAGAGTTACAACAAAAATTCTAGAAAATTTAGAAAAAATTTCTAAGAGTCTTACAATGAAAGAAAATAAATTTGACAGAGACGTTGCGTTAGAGTTTTGATATCTAAATGCAGTTTTCCTGTAAAATGATCACACGTTTCATGTTGCATACTTCAAAGTAGCTTAAAATTTTTGCAACCTTCCTTAATGTTATTGTTTTGGCATTTACAAGCAGGATCCTCTATTACTGCCAAATTGGGATGGGAGATAAGAAGAAAATAGAGAGAAGAAGAAGGAAAGAAGAGAGGGGGAGGGAGAAGAAAGAAAAGAAAGAAAGCCTTTTATGTATTTTTCGGTAATTTGCTGCTAGGACAATGTAAAGCTTTAGTA
>NW_007758125.1:0-505 GCF_000696425.1 Galeopterus variegatus | reverse complement strand
TACAAATGTATCAGAGGGTTAAAAATGAATCTAACAAGATGGGTACATTTATATCATTTACGGAGAAACCTTAAATGATATAAATTTAATAAATAAATGAAATAATAAATATGAATAGGTTGAAGACATTTTAAAAACATCGATTATTTTGAAAAGTATCACAGATTCAATGTAATCACACCAAAATTTTAGCAGAATTTATTGTGAACATTGACAAATAAATTCTAAAATTTACGAGAAACAAAAATGGTTAAGAAAAGCCAAAACAAATTTTAAGAACAAGATGAAGGATATATCCTAGTAGATAACAAGGTTTATTATAAACTACAATAAAAAAGAAGTATGACATTAGCACAAAGATAGACAAATTAAACAATAAAACGACAGAATATCTACAAACAGACATAGGTAAAAATGCCACCAATTTATAGCAAAGCAGAATGCTAGGTACAGCATGTTTTTTTAAATAAAGAGCCATGGGTCAATAGCATGACAGCTGCCCTAC
>NW_007758124.1:5327-6750 GCF_000696425.1 Galeopterus variegatus | reverse complement strand
AATTTAAATGATCAAGTGGAAACAAAGATTTGAGGACAGACTTATTAGTTACTGAAATCAAAATAATTTTATTTTTTAAGCATTCATCTCTAAGATATTCCCAGAGCATAGGCTAAAAGGTCTGTAAGGTCTGTTACTATAGTGAGATGCCATTAGAGGTTCAAATAATAGAGTATAAATATATTTATTAATGAGAGGTACGCTTTGCTGTATGTATCAGGTTATTTCCAGATACACAAAAAAGACCTGATGGATTTTTTCTTTGTTTTTATTGCTATGTTTCTTAATCCCAATCTAACTGTGTGGTCACATTGAAGCCACTTAATTACTGTGTTTCCACTCAACACATCTCTATTCCCTAACCTCCCAAGTGGTATATTATATAGACTCTTTATAAACAGAATTTCTGACTCCCACTAATGTTGAATATTTATTATCATTGTAACTAAATGCTGTAAAAAATTAAAAGGATACTGTGTAGGAAATGCAAAGGCATTCTTTTTTTCTTTTTTCTTTTCTTTTTTTCTTTTTTCTTTTCTTTTTTGCAGGCATAAGCATCCAGGATGAGTTGCACAAAAATAGCTTTATTTCCAGAGAGTCATCCTCTCTGTTTCACCTTTATGGTATGTATAAAGTGCACTGCTGTGTGTTGTGGGGGCAGATTTTATTTTTCAGTACCATTTCACTCCTGTACTCCTTACACAAGGCAAAGAAATGCCTGCGTTCAGAGCATCACAGGTAGAGGTCATTTACTATCACTAAGAGCCTTTCTTTCAAGTGGTTTGTACAATGCTATTTTTAAAATTCTGTTCTCAAAGGTGCATTTCTTAAACCCTGAACATTTGATGGATCTAGTTTTGCTAATGCTTACCCATGGCAAGAAGGAAAAGAGGGGAGCATACAGTGTTAGGGGAGAAGATAAATGCAGAGAAACAGCCCTTTCCTCCTTGGAATTTATTTCCTTAGAATATGTCTTAGTCCATTATGTTGCTAAAACAGAATACCACACTGGCTAATTAATTTATAGAGAAAAGAAATGTATTTCTCACAGTTCTGGAGTCTGGGAAGTCCAAGGTCAATGTGCTGGCAACTAGCAAGGTCTTCCTGCTGAGTCATCCCATTGTGGAAGGCAAGAGGCTCAGAGAGGGTGAGAGAACAAGAGGGAAAGAGGGGGATAAACTCACTTTCATAACAAGCCCACTCTTATGATAATAAACCCACTCCCACACTAACAACATTAATCCATTAATGAGGTGGCCCTCATGGCCTAATCACTTTTTACCAGACACCACCTCCCAAGACTGTCGCATCGGGGATTAAATTTCCAATGCAAGTACTTTGGGGACACATTCAAACTGTAACAGAATATATTAGTCCCTGGACATGGATGGATATTAGTAGGACATACAATCATACTAGAAGT
>NW_007758124.1:0-202 GCF_000696425.1 Galeopterus variegatus | reverse complement strand
GGACTTGTTTTGCCAAAACATAGTACTCACACATATATAGCAAATTGTCATTCTGAGATTGTTTTTTATTATTTTTTACTTTAGAGTGATAATATGGAGTAAAATAATTGTTACAGTGCTTTGAAATGGCATAAAGAATTGTTCAAAAAATAATAATGTTAATCATTTGAGGTGGCAAAACATTTTCATTCTTCTTCCATTT
>NW_007758123.1:6378-6750 GCF_000696425.1 Galeopterus variegatus | reverse complement strand
TATTCCAGCACAGCACACTTCTGCTGCCCCAGCTGTAGCTAAATTGGCCCCAGTACTGCTGGATCTGCTGCTTTGGAAAATACAAGCCAGAAACCATGGTGGCATCCACATGGCATTGAGTCTGCAGGCTCCCAGAACACTAGAGCTATGGAGGCATGGTGGTCTCCACCCAAATTTCAAAGGATGTATGGAAAAGCCTGGGGGCCCAGGACAAAATCTGTCACAGGGGCAGAGTCACTGCAGAGAGCCTTCACTAAAGCAATGACAATCAGTAATTTGGAGTCTGAGCTGAACCAGGGAGTCCCCACCAGGTCCAAGCCTAGTGGAGCCATGAAAGCAGGACTGCCACCTGGAGCCCAGAAGATAGAGATA
>NW_007758123.1:0-707 GCF_000696425.1 Galeopterus variegatus | reverse complement strand
AGAGAGAGAGAGAGAGACTGTTAGTTCAGTGATGAGAAGAAAAATAATTCAAGGTAAGGGGTAGAGGTAATGAGTGTTGAGAGAGGTGTTTTTGATGGGGTTGGCAGGGAAGGTTGTCAAGGAAAATCAATTCAGATAAGGAGGAGTTTGAGTTGAGACTTATATGCAGTCAAGAAAGGAGGCATGAGACTATCTTTGTGAAGAGACTTTGAGCAGAGGCAAACAAGGAAAACTTTCTGAAGCTAGAATGTGCCTGTGATTGAGGAAGCCTGAAAAAGCTCATGTGGCTAAAGCAGAGTGGACAAGGGGTAGGGTGGTAGGGATAGACCCTGGAAAGGTAGCTCAGGTGACAAAATAATCTAGAGCTGTTTAGGTCATAAGAAGAATGTTTGCTTATACAGCAATCCGCCCTTATCCATAGATATACATTCCAAGACCCCCAGTGGATTCCCGAAACCACAGATAATACCAAGCTGAATATACGCCATGCTTTTTCCTACATGTACATATCTATGACAGATTTTAATTCATAAGATAGGTACGGTAAGAGATTAACAACAATAAATAGTAATAAAATAGAAAAATCACAAAAACGTACTCTAATAAAAATTGTATAAATGTGGTCTCCCTCTCAAAATATCTTATTGTACTGTACTCACCCTTCTTGTGATGATGTGAGATGATAAAATGCCTACATGATGAGATGA
>NW_007758122.1:5728-6750 GCF_000696425.1 Galeopterus variegatus | reverse complement strand
CATGTATTTGGAGGGTCAACCTATTTCCAAAAGTCCAAACAATTAAAAGGTTAAGCAAGGTTTTTGCTATTAATTTTCCAATACCCTTTAAAGAATTAAAATTATATTTATTCAGAGTTCAATCTAATAGAAAAACAATTAAGAAGAAAGCTATAATAGTCTAGCTTTAGGTTAAATCATTTTTTAAAAAATATAAACATTAAAAATAAAGCATTATTTAAAAATTAACAACTTAAGGCCAGCCTTGTGGCTCACTCGGGAGAGTGCAGCGCTGGTAGCGCCAAGACTGCGGGTTTGGATCCTATATAGGGATGGCGGGTGCGCTCACTGGCTGAGCGTGGTTCAGACCACACCGTGCCAAGGGTTGCGATCCCCTTACCAGTCAAAAATAAATAAATAAATAACAACTTAAATTACTTAAGTGATTATTTTTCTACATAAACGTATAATGGTTTTGGTTTTGAGTTATATAACTAGGAAAAATGCATAAAACACATAATGTAAATAATAATGATAAAATATACACACAAATAGCTATTACCTATTTAAAGTAGTATATTTCTAGTACCTCAGAAACTTCTTGTGGGACACTTTACAATTGTATCTACCTCTCTCATTCCAAAGATGAAATTCTATCTAATTTTGAATTTTTGTTCATAAATATGTTATTTATTGTTTGTTAATTTTGAACTTTATAATATATAGTTCGACTGTACACAAATATATTTACAATATATACAATTTACATGTATGCAATCATGTTGTATGCACTCTTTTATAAATTAATTATTTTGCCCAACATTAATTTCGTGATATTCTTTCAGGTTGATGTCTGTAGCTTTAGTTTCCTCTTTTTGCTTTTTCTACACTTCATATTTGTTCTGTTCTTCACATTCATTTCATGAGTATTTGTTTGTTTTTGTTTCTTTTCCCCAGTTCTTTCTCTTATGAGTAGAGCTCATTTGTACATAGTTCCTGAACTATATAAGCAGGAGTTTCTCTAGGAGTGGAGTTGCTGGGCT
>NW_007758122.1:0-682 GCF_000696425.1 Galeopterus variegatus | reverse complement strand
ATTCAGTAGGAAAAAAGCTCAAAAACATGCATTAATTGTTATGTTTATAATTTCCACTAACCAATACACATTAATCTCTGTGCATGTCTCTGACAGTTATATTTTATATAGACAAATTCTAAAGGGAAATACATCTAGTAGAATAGAAAAAAAAAAAAAAGTCTCCCAAATATTATTCCCTAGATGAAAACAAGTCAATATACATAGATTACTTTAGCTCAATATTTTCATTGCCTTTCTTCTGATGAGATTTAACATAACAAGAAATATATTTGGTCTTTGTCCCCAGTTCCTGACATCAAGCTCATAAAACTTGTAATTTCCTGAGGGATGAGGGTGGTAAGGGTCTTACGCAGAGCTCGTAAATCCCTTGGAATTTCCCAGTGATAGGAGCATCTTTTATTCTAATTTGGTGACTCTTGGTAGCCTCTTATAAAGCTTCAGGATTGATCACCAGAAAGACTGAGTCATACTTAGAAGCTTGGAATTTTCAGTCCCACCCACATCCTCCAAGAAAGGAAAAGAGGCTGGAAGGACTGTGGCCATGGAGACAGAAACTCCTGAGCTTTGGATCCTTCTGGACCTCTCCTACATACCTCTTTATTTGTTTGTTCAACTGTCTACTTTATAATGTTCTTTATAATAAATTGGTGAACATAACTAAATGTTTCCCTGAGTTTTG
>NW_007758121.1:2001-6750 GCF_000696425.1 Galeopterus variegatus | reverse complement strand
TACTGGGTAAAACCCAGAGTCTTCTTTTGCTCCCTGAATACCTTTCTAGCCCAGTCTCCAGTCACTCCCTGCCATTCCGCTAAGCCCATTACACTCCAGTTAAATGAACTGATGATAGTTAATCAAATACATCATGGTCTTTTCGTGACTGTGGCTTTGCATGTGAAATTTCTTCTGCTACTTTCTCAGATTGAGATAGTTATTTTTCTTGATGTTCCCATAGCATTTCCACATTCTAGTTTTATAATTCTTGTCACACTTTATTGTAGTTAGTTCTCCACTTGTTTGTCTTCACTATCAAACTGCCAGTTTCCTATTTGGGGAGAAAGGAAACATTGTAGAGGAGATTCAGACTCTGGATGCTTCTAGGTGGCATATAAGCTTGCTTTGGACCCTGAGACACTATGCTATTCGTCGATGCTTGACTTCTGTTTTTGTTCCAGCCCTCCCCCTAGTGGAGGTGTAAAGAATCAGTAGAATGGTCACATGGCCAAAGATAAGGCAAAGTGACCTGGCTGATCCACAACCTGGTTAAACATGTGCCTAATGTCATTTTCAAAGTAAATGCAAAACTGACTAATGAGCCCTGGCTTCAGGATGACCTGGGAGGAGCTTTCTGTCTTGCCATGTATTAGTTGGCAGACCCTGATTTCAATCCCCAAAGCTGTAGCTGGGGGTCAACACACCCATCCCTGGTGGTATCAAAGAGCATCACATGACTGTCAAATAGCCCAGGAAGAATTAGGTGGTGGAGATCCTCTTCCACGTATTCTCCTCTGCCTGAAGCTGACACAAACCTATTTGCAGGAATGTTTTCCTTTGCGTGATTACACCATAGGGCAAGGAATCAAACACCAATCACATCCACATGCTAAGTGTTCTCCCTAATTGCAGTGGACCCCACCTCCCAAAAAAGTCACAGGGAAGGTCTTCATCTCTATCCCAGAACAATATCCATTTAGCACTGCTTTCTGTCCCAGTTGAAGATAACCTAGACTTTGAATTAGTATTTAGTTGCCTGTGGGAGGCAGCTAGTGTCTGAAGCACCCCTGGATATGGAGTTCCATAGGTACAGTGGCCTCAGGTGTAGTCTGGGTTGGTTTGAGAGGTGTTTCCCAGGGAAGAACTTTACCAGGTGGGTTTTTTTTTAAAAAAGGGATAGATTATCAGCCTGGTTGGGAGGAATCTCACCCCTAAAACCAACAAAATTTTAGAAAACGTTATGAATTTATAATCATCATAGAAATTCTCCATCATGGCTATGGTGAATTTTATCAAATACTATGTTTACAATACAGTGAGACTTCTAGCAGCAAGAATGGGTTTTAGTTTTAAGTGGATGGAAAGGAAATTAATAGAATCTATTTGTCTTCGGGAGAGACTACCTTTAAAAAATCAGCTCCCACAATGTCATTTTATATACACGTCAAAGGCAAAGAAAGATGATCTGCTGTCTTAGGCATCCATCTGGCTGTGTCCTCATTAAAGAAGAAGAATTCAGGTGCTACCAAGGATAACATGAAATAAAACAGAAACAGAACTGGTGGGAGTGGCCCCCTTAAGTTCTTAGGTTTCTATGTTCAGGGTAAAGATTACCCTACCCACAAAACGATCATTGATGACATCATTTGTGATGCCTTTGCCCTTCAGTTGGCACTGCACAGGCACTGCTTGGTTCTTCACCACATCTGTAAAGTGCATTGCAACCAGTGGGGAAGTGTAGTTAACCTGTAGGTGGAAGAACAATGGATTCGAAGTGGAGGGAGGTGGTAGGAGGGAAGTGATGATCAGATATTCATTGCAGGATGGGATGAGCTCCACAGAAGGAACTGAGTAAATCCCATGATGCCATGTCACAAATGGCCAAAGAAACTGACATGCTCTCCCTGCCTTGGGACAGTGTGGGGAAATTACATACTTTTCTCATAAGTCATTGTCAGATAACAGATTGTCCTCTGGGGGGAACCAATTCTGACTTGGTGTAATAAGATTTTCTGGATATCAGACCATGAATCAAACCAGAACTCATATCCATCAAGTTCCCATGCTAGAGATGAAGCCTTCACTGTCCCAAGGCTTCAAATGAGAGAAACAGGGAAGTGTGATTATTAGGGCATGATTGAGAGCAGTGGCAGTAATGTGTTCGCTCCTGGCTCTGCCACTAATTAGCTATGTGACCTTGGGCAAGTCACTTTCTCTCTCTAGACCCCAATTTCATCATCTGTAGACCGAAGGGGTTATACCAGACCATGTATGAAATTCTTTCAGATATGGAAAGGAGTGTAGTTGTGATAAGAATTGGTAAAGGGAGCCCCTGGTTATGGCCAGCAGCTGTTCGCTGCTCTGTTACTACCTGCTACTCCCTGATTCTCATAGATCCTGGCCAGTCCTTCCTTTGTCTCTGAGCCCTTTCTGACAGCAAAGACTGAAGGGGATACAGCTTACGTGAGTCAGTTTGCCGTAGTAAGGGTAGTAGCGGAGGTCAAAAGAAGCCGACTCTGGGTAGTAATTGATGGATCGGATGTCGTTTTCATCACCTGTCTGTAAGCAAAAGCAAGTATATGTGGGGTGCTGGGTTATACAGTGGGTTGGGGTCTGGGCTGAAGGGATTTGGGCCCCAGGTGAAGTCACTGTGTGACTTACAACCATCTATCCCAGGAAGACCACAAAAGTGGAATGGGGCACAGCTCAGCTCTGACCTATCCCCAGAGGAGCATTTCCAGGGAGTGCTGTGCCTTGGCTTTTCAGTTCAAAGAACACTGAATAGGAGGTCTGGGCTGAGGAGGTCAAATGTGCTCAGTATGAGTCTGTGCTGGCTTCTATGGGACCAGACAGAAGGGTTCCAAAGGGCTTGCAGTACCTGGTGCTGCTGTGGAAATAGGGCTTACCACTCCAGTCCCTCTCCAAAGAATCATATTGGGCCTGGCACCCAATCCTGGACTTTGGAGCTGAGGCAGGTATAAGTTAGAAAACATTTAGTAAATCCACTCCACGACTTGCACACTGTAGGCTTGGTTCTATTGGAAGTCAGAGCAGGTGCACAGGGACCTGATGCATTGGCATGCTGCCTACAGTTGGCTCACCTAAACTCATGTCTCTGACTACATTCTCTGTGGTACTTAATTACACTAGGTGGAGTCAGCAGGACAAGCAAGAAGGAGCCAGGTAATGGAAATGATTAAAGTAAACAGGTCTACTCTCATCACATCAGGTCAGGTAGGGGGCTGCCCATTCTGCCTATGCAATGGGCTCACCCTAAATAGCAGGGTCTGGGGGCTAATAAGGACAAATAATTCAGCACTACTTCCAAATTACTGGGGTCATGTGATTACTTCTGTCCATATGCTATAATTGTTCTCGGTACAAACTGAGGGCTTCTTAATTTATTCTACTTATTACCTCATCCTGCTCAATTTCCACAAGTGGGTGCGGATTTGACCGGTATCAGTTATTATAGAATGTGTAAAGACTCTTAACATTTCTCTTTATAAAGGACACTTCTCAGCAAAGCTGAAACTATGAAAAGCTTCCATTAGGAAACTACAAGCAGAATTCAGCCCACTTAATATGCTAGTTTCAGTCTGAGTTGATGTTTGTGATTTATTTATATATTCTTTTAAAGAGCAGGGAAATTTATTTTTTGTGAATAGTCTGTGGAATCAATTCTGCTAGTTTGTAATCTCACCTCACATTTGTGAATATTTACACATACACATGTACGTGTGAACAGAATGAATGTCCTTCCTACCTTGTTCACCTGGCAAATACCGCCTGACCTTTCAAAGCTCATCTTCAGTGTCACCACCTCCCACGTGGAACTGACCTTTCTTTCTTTAATGTCCCCATTGCACCTTACATAGCACCTGTAATACTTGATTGACCTGATTTCAGAGATAGAGTCATACTTATCTCAGCACTCTCAGCACCTAGCAAAATACCTGGTGTATAACAAATGATCCATAAATGTTTGTTGAATGTGGAATATCGGCTGAATAAATCTGCCTTTTGCCATTTTCTGATCTTCCACCATGAAGATTGGACTTCGGAGCTGCAATTCTAGTACTGAGAATAGGATTACCTGGCATCACACATTTGCAGGACAACTGTCCAGAGCTGGGGTGCAGGTAATGTCATTGAATAGAAGGGAGCGACTGCCTGTTTATGAAGCAAACGCAAGATATAGGGCTTTTTCCTACAAAGGAGCTAATTGGTGCAGATGAGATAAGAGTTAATGGTCCCTCAAAGGACAGTTAATTAGCATATTAATGGAGTTCTGTTTATACTTCCCTTGTAGTCATTTGTTATTGCAACACCCAGTGCCACTGGTCATTGCTGCAAAACGTGAAATTCAGTTTTAAAATCTGGGATTAATGACTCTAGTGAAAGCTGTTTGTTTAGTTCAAAGAAAAGAAGTAATTAGAGCTAAAAGCAAAAGTGTAAACAGAATCTCAGTTAATGACTTGGTACATTGTTGTTCCCTGCTGTGGCCCCTAGCTGAGGTTCCGTCTTTGGCTTTCAAGAGTATGAATCATGAGACACACACACACACACACACACACACACACACACACACACACACACGGATAAAATGCTTTCTGGAAATAGGAAGGCCTGAAGGCACTAAAGTTCGGAAGTGTAGTTATGGAAAGATTAACCCTTTCCCTAACCTACCATCAATGTGTAGGTCTTTGGAAAGGATAAGCTACCTTTTTGTATGAAACAGATGTGCTAACAATGCTTATTCAAAAG
>NW_007758121.1:0-333 GCF_000696425.1 Galeopterus variegatus | reverse complement strand
CTCTCAGAAGTGTTATAAACAGCAGAAAATGCAAAACACCTTTAGAGTTGTGCAGCTCAGCTTACTCCTTATTGTATTTGTGTCTGATACTCATATGCAGGAAAAACCACAGCAAGATAATCCTAAAGATGTAAAGAACTTTCTAATTTCAAGGGGGGTACGCCAGGTAAGGCTCTGTCACACCTAAGGCATGGCAGGAGAGAAGAAAAATGCATATTTAATGATATAAGAACTGTCCCCCATCGCACCCCCATGTGTTCCAGACAGCTCAGGAGCCTATTCCTGACAGAGCCATCAAAGGGTGGGGGAGCAGAATGGCAACAGAAAGTGGCC
>NW_007758120.1:5910-6750 GCF_000696425.1 Galeopterus variegatus | reverse complement strand
TTAATTTCAGAGCTACTTATGTATATATACTATGGTTGCTGTATAGGTTAGTGTGCATGTATATGCATACACACACATATGTTTGTATCTTAATTTACAACTAAATTAAGAGTGATTTTGTTTGTTTTTTATATAAACTCACGCCTGTATCATAAACATTCATTTTTGAATAGTGAAAGAAGTTAATCTTTAGTGATTTTTTAGAATGTTGGTCTTTGGAAAGCTATGCATTTTTACCTTGAGTTAATACCATTGGAAAATGGAAGAAAACTTTTCCATTCTGTCATAGGCTGAGTTGTGACCCTCTGTAATCCATATGTTGAAATCCTCACCCTCATTACCTCAGAATATGTCCTTATTTGGAGATAGGGTTGGTCTTTACAGAAGTAATTAAGTTACAGGGAAATCATTAGGGTGGGCCTTAATTCAGAACGACTGCTGTCCTTGTAAAAAGGATAAACCTAGGCACAGAGATATAGAGGATATGGAGGAAATTCCCGTGGAGGGAATATGATGTGAAGAGATACAAAGAGAAGATGGCCATTCACAAGCTTGGGAGAGAGGCCCGGAACAGATCCTGTCCTAACAGCCCTTGGAATGAATCAGCACGGCCAACACCTTGATTTTGCACCTCTAGCCTCCAGGACTGTTAGAGAATACATTTCTGATGTTTAAACCACCCAGTCTGTGGTTAGTTACCACAGCTCTAGCAAACTGGTACACATTCCCTTAAAGGAAGTAGATTTCTGTATAACATTAATCTACATTAAAACACACTAAAGAAAGTAAGACAAAAAAGAGAGATTGATTATTCACGGGTATTGAGGGTCATTTGAAAAA
>NW_007758120.1:0-896 GCF_000696425.1 Galeopterus variegatus | reverse complement strand
TATTGCTCTTATTATATTCTAGACTGCGTGCTCCATTAAGGCAGGGATTTTTTTGTATGCTGTTCGCTGCTATCTATATCCCCAGTGCTCAATACAATAAATGTATCCTTTTCATGAATGAATGAATAATATGATTGACATTGTACTACATATATTGCATGTTGACATTCTTTTTCTCCTCTTAATGAAACCTGAGCAAATTTTCACTTGTTAGGTATTTTTACCTACTACAGTGTGCTTGTTTCTGGCACAATAGTATTCCATTCCAATAGTATTATTATGTTGTTGTTCATCAGCTCCCTATTCCTGGATACATAAGTATACATAGTTTGAATTTTTGGACATTTTCTTTGTGTGAAAGTACTACCTATATAAATATCCACCTACATAACTATCTGTGCACCCGTTAGGTTACTTCTTTAACACTACTTTTCTGGAAGAGGCAATTTTAGACCAAAGTGTATGCTTTACAGATTTAGATGTATATTCCCAAATTAATATGCTTTACAGATTTAGATGTATATTCTCAAATTAGCTCCTGGAAAGTTGGCATTCATTTTCTCTCCCATCACAGTTATAAGAGTATATAGTTTTCCTAGCACACTGAGCAACACTTTATTTTGCTGTTAAAAAGTCCTGCCAAGTTGATACACATAATGTATACAATAAGGTTTTTCAAAGTAAACTTTTATTTTGAAATAAAAATATATAAAATGTATAAATCAATGTATAAAATATATAATAATATTAAAAATAGATAAAAGTTGCAAAGATAGTATAGAGAGTCTCCCTAGTGTTAACATCTTAGATAACCTTTGTATGTTTGTCAAAACCGAAAAATTAACAGCAGTATCTTATTATTAACCAACTCCATCTAATAATGTTTTGATTTACAT
>NW_007758119.1:5903-6750 GCF_000696425.1 Galeopterus variegatus | reverse complement strand
TACCTTTGGTCCGTTGTTCCTCCCTTATGATGTTTTATTTATTAATATACTTGCTTTTCCCCTCTCCCACCCCACCACCAGTCTTGTTCCCTATTAGATTATAAATGTCACCATGGCAAAGGCAAGTCTCAGTCATGTTTGCACCCATCCATCTCAATGTCACCATGGCAAGGGCAAGTCTCAGTCATGTTTGCACCCATCCATCCTGCCTTAAACATATGTCTTAAACTCAGGAACTGAAAAGATACATGAAAGTCTTTGCAGTTGCAAAGAAAGGGAAAAAACAAAGGACATTGGCTTCCTGTATCTGTTGTCAGTAGTAGAGTGGGACATCAGGCAATAAAGCATTCTTTGTTTCCATAGAACATCTTAATAGAGACAACAACTCTTCTCCTCTTCCTCCTCTTTTTCCTCTTTCTCCTCCATCTTCCCCTTTCCCTCCTCCTTGCTTGCTTTTTCTCATGATTTAATTGTAGTATAATTCAGTCTTCAAATTTCTGGATGCCCAGTCTAAACTTTAAAATGGGAAAATGTATATGTTAGTATGAAAAACACTTTTTGCTTTAAGTTGTAATAGTTCAATAGGGAAGCCATTCTTTCACCTTTGAAATTTAGTGCCAAAACTCGAGTCAACATACCAGTGGTGTCTCAAAAATGGATAGAAGAGGAACCAAACATTTGATTCTTCCTTAGTTGATTTTTCCTTAATTTACAGAATATTATAGTAAAATTTCATAGGTTGAATTGTCAATAACAAAGGACATCTATAAGCACTTTTTTTCTGAACCATAGTAACGAACATATAGTGAAATGGAAATTATAGAAATAAAGTTAAGTAAACTAAACT
>NW_007758119.1:0-474 GCF_000696425.1 Galeopterus variegatus | reverse complement strand
AAAAGGACAAAAAATTAGTTCCAGCCCAGGCATACCACCAGCGCCTTGGTGTCTGCCAGGGCACATGAGGCATGGAGTGGGGACTGGACCCCCCTCCCACAGCCAGGCACAGTGGGCCAGCACCTCGGGGCCTGCCAGGGGAACCAAGACATGGAGAAGGGGACCAGAACCCCCACCCACAACCAGACATACCGCATCAGTGCCTCGGGGCCCACCCGGTGACCTGAAGCATGGAGCCAGGGACCGGAGCCCCCTCCCACAACCAGCCACTGCTCCAGTTCCTTGGGGCCCACCTAAGGACCCAAGGTATGGAGCCAGGGACCAGACACTCCTCACAACCAGGCACACCAGCAGTGCCAAGAAGCATGCCAGAAACATCACCTCCATGTGGGTGGCCCATCACAGCCATCACAATAACCATGGCTGCCACGAAAGCAGCTAGATGCCACAACCACCATGCAAATGGTCCACCAG
>NW_007758118.1:6154-6750 GCF_000696425.1 Galeopterus variegatus | reverse complement strand
GGGCCTGTGAGATAAGGAAGATTGGGCTTCAGGGCCATGCACATGAAGGGCCCTATCCATTTTTTTAAAAAGTCTGGTATCCCTTTTCTCAAAGAGTGCTGTGATAATTGTGTAAACTCCAGGTCTCACCAAAACCTGGATTTGATTTATTTATCATCTTTCTCCTGCCTGGATGCCCCTCTCTGCCTGCCATAACAATCTGCTTTTGGAAACATTTCTCCTAAATTCAGATACTTTGACCATTTCAAAATTGAAACTTTCTCTAACTTCCCCAGTAAAAGATGTTTACTCCCCACTCACGGGTCCTGCTGTGATGATGTGGACCACCTGTCACAGGCCCCCTTGTGTTGTTTTAGTGGTTTGTGTGCATATCTTATCTTTTCTGCTAATGTAAGTCACTTATTTTCAGTCTCCATGGTAGTAAGTACATTGCTTACTAGACTATATGTGTCTAATGCACGCACATCACGTGGGTGGTAAAGGATCACTGCAGGCCAAGAGCTTCTTTGTTGGATCTTTCTGGAACTCCTGACTTTTTTTTTTTTTTGTATTTTGGGACAACTCTTTACTTTGGTTTTCCAAAGACAGGAAATTAG
>NW_007758118.1:0-755 GCF_000696425.1 Galeopterus variegatus | reverse complement strand
GACAGCAGTTTGTAGCATTTGCCAATTTCTGTGGTGCAAATGTTCTCACGATGGCTGATTTCAAACTATCAACATGACATCCCTGGATGTGGAGTTGGGAATTGCCCACACAATTGGCTCTTGTGAGCCAGTCTGAGCTGGCTCCAGCACACCATGTGTGAGTCACTGCAGTGCCAAAGCATTTATGTGCTGGTGTGAGACCCTCCAAAGCTTTCTTTCCCTTTGCCAGGGTAATTGTCGACATTTAAATTAGTGGCACCTCCATTAGGGAGGATCCTTGTGTAAACATGAAGAGTTCCCTGCTTCCTGGTAATAAACAGGTGATGTGAGTGAAAAATAAACATTTGTTTGTTAGTTTTAAGTCATGATAGTTTGGGGTTTTTTAGTCTATTTGGAATAACCTAGCCTACCCTGACTCACCGTCTGCTAACTGGCTCGATTGGAGTACGTTATACTCGTTCCCAATTTGTTTATACCAGTGCCAGATTTAGTTCTATAATCATGTTTTCTTTATGTTTCATTTCTAATGAAAATACTTAGTGGTCCCACTCTGTCCTCAGCCCCATGACAAAAATACAAAATCCCAACATTTCAGCGTAGCATTCAAGCTCTCCAAACGTGCTCTCGCCCTGCGTTTTCTCTCTTCTTGCTCACGATCTTTGTATGAGTTCAGCACTCTTCAACATTTCTTCTCTTTTCTGTGTTTCCCCTTTGCCTCTCCTCGCACTTGGCACAGTAACGTGAACATGAAATGT
>NW_007758117.1:6014-6750 GCF_000696425.1 Galeopterus variegatus | reverse complement strand
TTTTTAAAAAAAAAAAAAAAAAAAAAAAAAGAAGTAATGTCCTCTAGGAGGCCTTCCCTGACACAATGAGACGGTGACCTCCTTCCATAGCATCCTGAGCTTTCCTCTGTCATAGCACCCGTGACACTGTTCTGTGTTGTTTATTTCTCTGGCCACTCCCTAGGTATGAGTTTCTTGAGGACATGGACTTTGTTGTGATCACTGTTACAGCACAGCATGACTGGCACAGTCTTGGTATTCATAATGACTTGTTAAAGGAAGTTGGAGATCATTGATGACTAACTGAGGGGAACCATCTTATATTTCTACAGAAGGACAGTTTGGAAAAGGAATTAATGAAGTTAGGAGTACTAAAGGACAGCTATTGATTTTAGAAATAAATTATATTGGAAATGTGCAAAAATTTTTTAAAATACAAAATGTATTATGAAAATGGTAAAATGTAAGAAACTTGGCAAACATCACCTCCAGCTGGGTCATCAAGGTTCACATCAACAGCCTAAGTCTTGTTGTTAGTATGTACCTTTGATATGTGTAACGAAAACGGCACTTTACCTTTGTCGTTTCTCCTCCCCAAACCCATAATCCCAGTCTAATTATAAAAAAACATTAGACAAATCCCAGTTGAGGGACATTCTATGAAATACTTGAGTACTTTTCAAAACTGTCAAGGTCATCAAAAACAAGGGAAGTCTGAGAGACGGCCATAGCCACGAGGAGCCCAAAGAAACATGAT
>NW_007758117.1:0-923 GCF_000696425.1 Galeopterus variegatus | reverse complement strand
GGGCTCATTCTCTTCTTCTCTTCTGCCATGTGAGGACACAGTGTTCGGTCCCTTCCACCATGAGAGGATGCAGCAAGAAGGCCCTCACAATACACCTGGAGCCTTGATCTTGGACTTCCCGGCATCCAGAACTGTAAGAAATAAATTTCTATTGTTTATAAATTACCCAGTCTGTGGTATTTTGTTACAGCTGCACAAACAGACTAAGACAGAGATCTATTAGAACCTTCAATTATAGAACATTCACTTATATNAGCACCACCTTGTAACACCAAGGCCAAGAAGTTCGTGCAAGCCGGCCACTAACCACCCCCCAAAAAAATTGTGACTGACTTCACAGAGCCATCTGTTCTCACTATTTATTAAAAGTCGCTTGGATGGTTCAACTAAATTTAGGATTATCTTAACACAAGTAAGTACATCCCAGTTGTAAACTAAAAAGCTCCATCAAACAACTTTTGTACTTCATGACTCTAATTAACACTCATCTTATTTGTCCAGTTGTTTTGGAATCATGGAGGCTTTTAAATTCAGCATCAAATTTATTTTATTTATTTATTTATTTTTAAAGATGACGGGTAAGGGGATCTTAAGCCTTGGCTTGGTGTTGTCAGCACCACGCTCTCCCAAGTGAGCGAACCGGCCATGGCTATATAGGGATCTGAACCCGTGGCCTTGGTGTTATCAGCACCACACTCTCCCAAATGAGCCACAGGCCAGCCCTAGGATCAAATCTAAATAAAGGCAGAGTAGGTAATAAAGATGTTTATTTCAACAACGTTACCATTGCTCAGACATTTCTGGGAATCCCACTTTCGCGTATCAGAGACTATTTAAGAACCTCCTAATAAAATCAGTGTTGTTGGGCCGGCCTGTGGCTCACTTGGGAGAGTGTGGTGCTGACAACACCAAGTCAAGGGTTA
>NW_007758116.1:6396-6751 GCF_000696425.1 Galeopterus variegatus | reverse complement strand
ATGTGCTTCTCACATCTAGCATCTAGGAATTAAGGTTTGCAATTTCTATGTGAAAGCCCATAGAAGCCTATGGGGGAAAAGTTTTGTGAGACTTCTGTTTCAAAATCTCTGTCAAAAAGCGTCAGAGAAGCTTTCCCGCTTAGAATCCAGCATAACTCACTGAACCGAAGATGTGGCAGTTACAAGAGAAGTTGAGCTCTAAACTTTTTGTTTTCTGAAATTAGAAGCCAAATCTCACTGCAAACGGCATTCAGGCAGGCTTCAAAAGTGTGGTGTATATCTCTGCGAAAAACCCTCCCTGGAGGTACAGCTTCTGCAAGCCACTTTAACATTAAGAAATGAGAAAGCAGAATGT
>NW_007758116.1:0-632 GCF_000696425.1 Galeopterus variegatus | reverse complement strand
AGCTCCAAACTTTTTGTTTTCTGAAATCAGAAGCCAAATCACACTGCATACGGCAGTGAAGGAGGCTTGAAAAGAGTGGTGTATATCGCTGCCAAAAACACTCCCTGGAGGTTCAGCTTCTGCAAGCCACTTTAACTTTAAGAAATGAGAGAGCAGAATGAGCTTCTCACATCAAGCATGTAGGAATTCAGGTTTGCAAGTTCTATGTGAAAGCCCATTGAATCCTACGGGCGAAACTTCTTGTGAGACGTCTCTTTCAAAATCTCTGTCAAAGAGCGGCAGAGAAGCTTTCCCGCTTAGAATCCAGCATAACTCATTGAACCGAAGACGTCGTTTTTAGACGACAGGTAGAGATCAGAGGAGTTTGTTTTCTGCAATTAGAAGCGAAATCACACTGCAAAGGGCATTGAAGCAGGCTTAAAAGTATGGTGCATATCAGGCACAAAAACAATCACTGGAAGTTCAGCTTTTACAAGCCACTTTAAGTCTATGGGAACAGAGAGTAGAATTTGCTTCTCATATCTAGCATGCAGGATTTCAGGTTTGCAACTTCTATGGTGAAAGCCCTTTAAAGCCTATGGGGGAAACGGCGTGTGAGACTTCTGTTTCAAAATCTCTGTCAAAAAGAATCA
>NW_007758115.1:6078-6751 GCF_000696425.1 Galeopterus variegatus | reverse complement strand
GGTGCCCAGCCAGAGAAGCCCAAGATCTGTGGAGACAACACGCCCTGTGGTGCCAGTGCACAACCCAGCAGGTAGGCCTAGCCACTACCGCCCAACTCCTTCCCCAGCCTGGCCGAGTGTGTGCTGACCAGAAAGGCGCCTCCCCTGGGAGGCCCAAGATCTGAGGCGACCATGCATCCGAGGCACTACTGGGCAACTGAGCAAACACTGAGGCAGCGGTACCAAATTGGCAGTCCCAGCAGCATCCTAGGCAGACAATAGTGTCAAACCAGTGGACCATGATATCCCCTGCCATAATGACTAAACATCAAAGGAAAGATACCAGAAATATGAAAAATCAAGAAAGCACACCACCAAAGGGCAATAACTCTCAAGGTCTAGGTCCTATAGAACAAGAAGCCCTTGATATGCCTGACAAGGAATTTTGAGTGATAATTCTAAGGAAACTAAATGAGATACAAGAAAACTCAGCTAGACAACACGATGAAATGAGGAAAAGTATACAGGACCTGAAAGAATAAATGTACAAGGAAATCAATGTCTGAAAAAGAATATAGCAGAGCTTGCTGAGCTGAAGAATTCATTCAACTAAATAAAAAACACAACAGAGCATTTAACCAGCAGGCTTGCAGAAGCAGAACAGAGAACTTCTGACCTTGAAGATGGGCTGTTT
>NW_007758115.1:0-848 GCF_000696425.1 Galeopterus variegatus | reverse complement strand
ATTTGTAAGTTATCACTATTTACAAGTGATATGACAAAATCTACTAAAAATAAAAGAATTCAATACAGAAATGGGTAAAAAGTTAATAAAGCAATATCTTTACTTTCAAAAATGAAAAGATAATGGGAAAGATCCCATTTACAACAGCAATAAAAAAGATAACATTTCCATAAATTGACTTTTAAAATCTCAAGATAAAAATGAAAACTTAAAATAGTTCATAGGAAAACAAAAAAAGCACATTTCATGCTCTTGGTTAGTAAGACTCAACATCATAATAATGACAAGTCTCCTAGGTTGAATGACCCTAATAAAAATGCTAATGGATTTTCTCAGAATTAAACAAGCTGATTCTAAAGTACATGTGAAAAAATAAACAAACAAGCATAATCAGGACAATTCTGAAAATTAAGTGTAAACACATTACAGAGCTGAAAAAATATAAGAAAGTTTGACATTAATACCTAAGTAGAGATACACAGCTACGGTGAACCAAATATAATGTACAGAAATAGTCTCATCTGTATAAATGGCATCTGAAATTGATGGAGGTGGAAGATAAAGTAGTCAATCTTTTGGAAAAAGTAAGTTTATGCCAATACCTCACACTTTATAACAGGATAATTTCCACAAGGATCAAAGTTTTAAATGTAAAAATCGAAGCAAAAACCATTGAATTTTTCTTGAGTTTTGACTGGGGAAGGCTTTCTTAGCTAGACTTAAAACCTAGTAGCCCTAAAAAGACTGATAAATTCAACTACCTAAAAAAAAAAAAAAAGTATGCATAGCAAAAACTCCCAAAAGCTGACCCAAAAGGTAAAAAAAACAAACTGGGAAAAAAATACTTG
>NW_007758114.1:6448-6751 GCF_000696425.1 Galeopterus variegatus | reverse complement strand
GTATATTTATCATGATTTGATTACTTTTGCTTTCCCACCATGAGTATAGGGAGTTCTGTGAGCTCAAGAACCTTATCTACTTCTTGCTGCTCTGTTCCAGGAGACTTTAGCAGAGCTTAGACAGAGAAGTTTTGCAGTACGTGATAGCTGAATGGACGAGTGGGTTAATGAATAAGTGAATGAGTGAGTGAGCTCTTTTTACATTAAGCCCATTCTTTCTGCATTTTCCTCTACCATCTTCCTCTTAATTCTGACTTACGTAAAAACAACTTTACACATAATTTATGCATATACTTTGTCAAG
>NW_007758114.1:0-3916 GCF_000696425.1 Galeopterus variegatus | reverse complement strand
GTTCCTGCTCACTGGCTGAGTGCGGTGCGGGCGCAACACCGAGGGTTGCGATCCCGTTACCGGTCAGGAAAAAAGACAAAAAGGGAAAAAAAAAAAAAAAGAAATAAAGCACAAAATATATGACCAGCTTCTAAATATTAAGTACTTTTCATACTTTAAATTTCTGTCTACAAATATACCTTAACCATTAAAATTGTGTATTGTTTATGCAATTATTATGTCTTAAAATAGAAACAAATTTCATAGTGACATTTCAGTCTCTAAATAAGACCATCATTTAGGAAAGTTAAAATGAATTATATTTGCTAAATTAAGAGTAAATTATGAGATTCCATATTAATTATAGGTTCTGGGTTATTTTTCAGCTATATATAACAGTATTTTTTAGACATTATTCAACCAGATGAAACACTGAAAATCAAAATTTATTACCTAACATAAAAATAATATACTTTCTAACTTAAATCCTTTTTATAAGACCTTGAGGTACAGGGAAATAAAAAGACATAATATCTATTTCATCAACATCTTACTTGGGTAAATGAAAGTTAAGGAGTAGATTGTATCTGTTTATATAAGATAAGCTTTCAGTATTTGTAAGCTACAAGGAAAGTGCAACTTTTCAGGTGGATTATAGAGTGGTAGTGCTATGGTCTGAATGTCTGTGTCTCCCTGAAATTCATATGTTGAAACCTAATCCCCAATGCAATAGTATTGAGGTGAGGTCTTTTGGAGGTGATTAGATCATGAGGGCAGAGCCTCATAATAGGATTAATACCCTTCTTAAAGAGTCCTGAAGGAGCTCGTTTGCACCTTCTAACTTTTGAGGACTTAGTGAGAAGGTGCCATCTATGAACCAGAGAGACCTCACCACACAGCAAATCCAGCAGTACCTTGATCTTGGACTTTCCAGGCTCCAGAACTGTGAGTAATAAATTTCTGTTGTTTGTAAGTTACCTAGTCTAAGGTATTTTGCTACAGCAGCCCAAATGAACTATGACAGGTGGGAAAAAGAGTGTACATGAGGGAGTACATCCACTGTTATGGTTAATTTTATGTGTCAACTTGATTAGGCTAAGGGATGACCAGATAGCTGGTAAAACATTATTTCTGGGTGTGTTTCTGAGGGTGTTTCTGGAAGAGATTAGCATTTGAGCTGGTAAACTGAGTAGAGCAGATGGCCCTACCTAATGTGGGTGGGCATCATTCAATCCATTGAGGGCATGAATAGAACAAAATGCAGAGGAGGGGTGAATTTGCTCTCTCTTTCAGAGCTGGCAACATCCATCTTCTCCTTCAGACACTGGCACTCCTGGTTCTCAGGCCTTCAGACTTGGACTGAATTACACCATCATCTTTCCTCGTTCTCTGGCTGCTTGCAGATGGCCCATTGTGGAACTTCCTGGTCTTCATAATCATGTGAGCCAATTTCCATAATAAATATATACTTATTTGTATAGGAGATACTATTACAATAATAAATAGGTATAATTTATTAATTGGAGATACATATATATCTTCTATTAGTTTGGCTCTGTTGCTCTGGAGAACCCTGAGTAATCCTTTAATTAGCCCAACTGAATTAGTCAAGAATATAAAATATATACTGTACATGTAACTGCCTGGATGCATGCAGCTGTAGGTAATCCAGGCCATGCAGGAAAGCATTTCTCAGGGTCTGACAGGCTCAGTAGTTCTACTTAGGCTTTTTTTGTACTTGGGTCTTATACTTTAGTTCTTCATTTTAGAAAAACTAAAACTACAATTTAAGGAAATATTAGGCTTCACTCTCCTTCGGGGAGAAAGCAGAGTCCCCTGTCAGGTATACCCAAAGAACATTGCTGTTGCCAGGTTTCCAGCATTCTGGAAAACCCATTTTCCTACATTCCCCACAACCTCCTCACCCCTATCTGGGTGATTCACATCTTGTTTCGTTCAAGAACTGTCATCACAACTCCATTTTCTCAAATATAATTTTTCCTTTAGAGAAAAATAACACCTTGCTCATCAGAAATTAACAAGAATATTTTGGTATTCATATCCTTAAATATGTGGCTTCATGAGTCCTTCCAAATCAGAGTGACAATTAGATCTTCCTGTCACCCTTCATTTCTGTTCTTTCCTGAATTCTGAGGTGTGTACCCTGGTGGGAAAGATGCCCAGGTCGTTGTTGGTAGCATACTCAGATTAGGGGCTTCTCCAGGATGATAGCATATCCTGTGCTCAGGACTCGATCATGCAGGAAATGCTGCATTGCAGATGCTCCATACCAGTTCCTAGGGATAAGAAGTCCATATATAAAAAGTGACACACCATCAGAATGTGCATTTATCTCAGTAAGTATCTCATGAAACTTTGTGAGCTGCTCTGATTTTGCCAAGTGGGAAATTTCAAAGAGGGGTTAGCTACATCTCCTATTCTCATGTAGTTTACAGTCTGGAGAGATTAATAAGGAGCTACCCAAGACCATATTTATTATTAAGGGATTTATTTTGTGTTAGATAATTTATTAGTACATAGTGCAATTTGAGTTCTGAGAAATAAGCCATCTAATCCAACATAACATAGGAAGACCTTCTAATAACTGCACAATTAAGAGTTTGGGAATCCAGCCAATCCAAAATGTATAAGAGATTATTACTCTTTATGATTATAAGAAAATTGTACTAATATTTAAAATTTTTCTTATTACTTAGCATAAAACTTCAAGCTAACAACTAAACAGGAAGTAGAAGCTGTCAGAAGAAGACTGCATATGAGTAAATGTTGGAGTTATACGTTGCTGACTGAGTGTGTATCCACACTTCTGTCAGAAACACCAAAATGGCAACATATGCTGATGTTTTTACAAAGGATTTCAGTATAACATGATTTAGTCTTCCTGTACGTTCTCTAGTAGAGTTTAGACTAAGCTTTTGGGACAATGAGATGAGAAGTCAAGTGGCTCTCTCCACCCCCACTCTGTCTTTTCCTATCCTTCTCTCTCTGGCATTCCTCTGCCCCATTCCCCTCTGTGACAAACTAGCTGGGAATTTGCAAATGTTGATGTTCTAAAAAGATATCTACTTAGAAGTCTTGGCTGCTGGAGGTCACACCTAGTAGAACATTAAAGATATGTGTAATTTGTGAGTAAAAAAAATGATTTGGAGTCACTGAACTATTGCTTAAAAGATTGTTTTTTACCAATTTGGGTAATGGAAGAATAATCATAGAAGAGGCAATAAAGATCATGCTTGACTGGCTGTGTGATTACACATTTAACTGGGAAAGCTACTGGACTGAACGCAGGTGAGATGGGAATGACCAGATGCACGAGTGGAAACATTGAGAATGAGAGATTTAGTTACAGAATGAGTGAGGCAGGAATGAGTGGGTGAAGGACTTGGAACACACATCTGTGCAGAAGGCACTCTGGGCATTTTGTTAAAATTTCCCTATGATTTGCAGGTGATTTCTACAAATGTCAGAAATACCATTGCTCATCCTTCAGATTAATATGGCATGACTACATAATAGAATGCCTCCATGAAATTCTGAATATATCTTTACCAAACATTTAGAAATCATAATATACACATTTTAAAAAGCACAGGCAAAATACACATTGAACCCTAAAACTTACAAGTCTGTGCACCTACTCTGAACATGTTTTTAAATAGAGGAAAATGGTTATTATGTATTGGTACCATCTGTGGCTCAGAGACTTCATATTCCCTATTTGTCCTTTACCCCTTGTTTTCTCCTGCTTGTTACCCAATTTGCTCATTAGCATGTCTGCTACATAATGTAGGTAGGAGGAGAAAAGCTCTTTTAGTTCATTTTTCTGGCTACTAATGAACTGGTTTAATATTCATTTAGGAAGAGGTTGGAATAAAATTAAGGAATTTCAGTTATTCATGGCACCTTTGATTTTTGA
>NW_007758113.1:6549-6751 GCF_000696425.1 Galeopterus variegatus | reverse complement strand
ACATGCTATACACTGGGGAATGCTCTTCTAGCAAATGCCTGTGGCTTCATTTGAGAGCAAAAAGGGTGGGAGCGGGCTTAAATATTTCTAGTGAACCAGGAATGGTGGCCAGTGGTTGAGCAGTCAGCAAAAAATACTTACTGAACACCTAGGTGTTGACCAGAAAGAACCCTGGAATCGCAACACTGGGGTCCCAACAGTG
>NW_007758113.1:0-831 GCF_000696425.1 Galeopterus variegatus | reverse complement strand
ATGGTATTTTGTCCCCCAGGCCAGACTTTTACCCTCCAGCTTATGAGGAGAGCCTGGATGCAGAAAAACAGACCTGTCCTGCAGAGGGAGAGGCCTCTGACATCCCCCCACCTCTCTATACGGAGACTGACCTTGAATTCCAGGATGAAAATCACACCGACCCCAAGGCCCCACCATCGTATGAGGAGTCCATCGCTGACCTGGTGGCTGCAGCTGCATTGGAGGATGCTGAGAGGCAGAGCCCAGAGTGCCCAAGGCAGGGAAGGCTGACCTGCACACCTGACGTGCCCTTGCAGGAAGCGGCTGCTGGAAACAAAGGCAGAAGAGGGACGGTGGGAGGAAAAGCCATGCCTGAGACCCTGCCCAAGAACTCGCCAAGGGGATGCTGTGTGTGACAGCGTGCAGTTCCACAGACGTGCTGAGCCGTGCAAGGGCAGGTGAGGCCCTGGAGGGTGTGGCCAGCACCAAGCAGACATTTCAGAGGATTCCCACTAGGGCCATCCCAGGCCAGCTTTGGCCCTCAAAGGCGGTGTTGTGTGAGATCTGCTCACACAGAGGCTTTCTGCTCTCGCTCAGCTCCCCTCCCATCACCTCAGCCCCAAACAGGGGGAACAGATGCTGCTTGTCGGGACAGCCACGTGCCTTCATGTGCACCATTACCTAGTAATCACACAGGGAAGGTATGCTGAAAAGGGAGGTCATTGTTTAATATGTGGGTTGCTCAGTGTTTTGTTAGCTGGTTTCATAGCTGCCCCCAATTGGCCATACTATCTGAGTGACACAGTGATCCACATGGCAGGACACCTGCCCTTGGAACCTATGAATGTTATT
>NW_007758112.1:6495-6751 GCF_000696425.1 Galeopterus variegatus | reverse complement strand
ATACATATTTTGTTAGCACTATTTTGTTAGCAAATTACAATGAACAGATCTGAAAAAAAGTATTATCACTATTAATGTTTAAAAAACTATTCATTTATTGATTTGATGACAATATCAGTTTCCTGTTGATTCAATCAATACTATAGGTTAACCTACCCGAGAAAAATAAAACTTCCATATAAAATGATACAAAAAAAGTCCCCAAAGTGGTTTGGACAAAAATGCCACAGGATTACTTCACATTATTTAAGAAGAG
>NW_007758112.1:0-1122 GCF_000696425.1 Galeopterus variegatus | reverse complement strand
ATGTATTTGAAAGACTTATTTCAGCTATACTTCTAGTGGCTTTTTCTTATAAAGCAAGTAATATTTGCTTTTTGAAATAAAATCTAACCACAACTGCACACATCACATTTAGTCTCTTTGAAAATCTAAGTAGAACTTTGGGATCACTTAGACCTGACTTCTTTAGAACTAGGCAAAATATTTTTCATGTAGTATGTATTCAATAAACAAAAATTAAAATAACTCAAGTTAGAACTTATATTACTTAAGTCAAAAGGAAATGTTAATTAAAAAATAAAATGTAAACATGATCATAGACAACGTGTATTTCCTAACAGAAATAATTTATTCAATACTGACACAATATTCTATCATTATTGATAAAATAGTGTCATATATTAACATGTGTGTCATTAAAGCATGTATTATTACTTTAAGTATTCTGAAATACATATTTTGTTAGCACTATTTTGTTAGCAAATTACAATGAACAGATCTGAAAAAAAGTGTTATCACTATTAATATTTAACAAAACTATTCATTTATTGATTTGATGACAATATCAGTTTCCTGTTGATTCAATCAATACTATAGGTTAACCTACCCGAGAAAAATAAAATTTCCATATAAAATGATACAAAAGAAGTCCCCAAAGTGGTTTGGACAAAAATGCCACAGGATTACTTCACATTATTTAAGAAGAGNTCTCTCACATGGCCTTCTTTGCTACTATATCAAATCTCCCACTGCCACTGTTTTATAAGGATGTATGATTGCATTTAAGGCCTACCCAGACAACCTAAAATTATCTCCGCAACTCAAAATTCTTCTTAATACCCTGCAAACTTCCATCTGCAATATAAGGTAACAGTCACAGGTTCTGCAGATTAGAATACAGTTATTTTGGGATCAAATGTCAAGTGTATTAGAGCAAGTAGGACATGAGAGAAGAAAGAATGAGATACTAGTATGAAATACTACAAAATTTTATTTTAAATAGTGTACGTGTTAGGTCAAGAAGAAAAAAATTTGAAATGAAAACAAATATACAAAATAAAATTTCATTATTTTTTGTAGGTGTGTTAAATGTTTATCTGCGTTTGAAAGGGCAGACAACAATAGAGAATCCACTGTGGTCTTCAA
>NW_007758111.1:5989-6751 GCF_000696425.1 Galeopterus variegatus | reverse complement strand
AGAAAAAATGTTTCATTGTGCACATTCATAATAAATGTACATTAGCATGTAAATAGCTGAATGGCCTTAAGTGTGCATTGTGGAATTGCACACAGTGCAAAATTTATTTATAAGAACAACCAAAGTTAGGGCAAGGTAATTTAATTTTTCAACTATGTATTCTTTATTTATACTAGGGAATAATTTTATATGGTCTGCTCTTAATTATTTAGAGACCTGTTGTTTTTTAAGGTCTCATTTGATCTCTGAAGGCTAAAACGTGAATGTCCATTTAGTGTTCAGGCCACAGACAAAGGTACATGCCACATCTGTAGGGGGCAGTGAAGAGGCTACCCAGGACAATTTTATCAATATAGATGTGTGTTTACTTTCTTTAACTATCAGTTCCAAATACCTGTTCCTAACTGCCTTTTAACACTATTTGCAAATGCTTTTGTATTTGAATTTCTTAAATATCTTCCATTTTTTTGTCCTCGCTTTTCTCAATTTTGCTATTTGGGAAGTATCTTCTCCAGCAGCCCCAGGTATTTGCTGGTCCCTCACCTCCCCCACCTCTCCTGGAAGCAGCACGAACTCCAGAGTAGAGAAGGGTGAGAGAGGAGATATTGCCAGCATCCCTTCCTCCCCGCCTCTTGCCCCTACACATTCGTGGTCAGGCTGAGATGGACAGTCCCAGCACAGAGCTGAGGGCAAGGGCGGGAAGGGCCTTTCATTTTCTGCCTGGTCTACATTCTCATGCCCCTCTGCCTCAGATCCCGCAGT
>NW_007758111.1:0-877 GCF_000696425.1 Galeopterus variegatus | reverse complement strand
TAATTAAGCTCTCTCATACTCCCTACTTTAAACTTTCATCACTTTAAATATAAAGTGACTGTCAGGTATAATAAGTCTTAAAAAAATAAAAGACGTGATATATTTCTCTGGGTGATTAGTTAAAAGATTTCTGTTCTTTTGTTTAACTGTAAAGGGCCCATTATGATGCCATTCAGAGGAGGTTTCTCAATAAAAAGTGTGAATGGGGTGAAAGGAGAGAGTCCAAGCTACCCTGAAATGAAAACCCAGATATATCTAGCATTTGGGTTTAGAAGAGACTGCTGTCCACTAAGGTGCTTATATTCAGCTGGTGATTTACATAGTGAATGAGGAACCTAAGTCCAAGCCATATTCCCAATTGGGGATCAGATCTACACAGGAATGTATAGAGAACTGAGAATGGTAGGGAGACACCAGAAGCCAAAGAGCCAGGAAGATTTGCAGAATCTCTGAGAGCGAGTGTTCTAGAGAGCAAAGAGATAGGCCTGGCAAGGCTGCCTTAGCCACAGGGCTGAGCGAGAGGCAGGAGAGGCCACACAGGGACACAGCTGGTCCCAGTGCTGTGTGTATGAAGCACACCACGCTCCGCAACACCACGCAGGGGCCATTTAACTGGTGTGACTGCAATCAGGAAGGGGCTCCCTTCTCACTCTCCAGAGGACTGTCACCTCATATGCCATGAGCACTGAGGCTTGGGCCAGGCTTCTGGGCACAGATCTGCTCTCAAAGGGGTGGGGGCTGGTGAGGGAGCAGCAGGGACCATGGCAGAGGGAGCCCTGAACCGCATCTGTGGGGGCACGTGAGTTACCAGCTGCAGCCCACAGACACGCCTGCGAGAAACTTCACAAGGCTCGATATTCCTGAGTGAATGGGCGGA
>NW_007758110.1:0-6751 GCF_000696425.1 Galeopterus variegatus | reverse complement strand
CACCCTAATTTCCACACTTCAGCCACTAGCTACGTTATAATATAGTAGAAGGCCAAACCTGCATGTGTCACAAGATTCTTCCTCAGGGCATTTTCAAGTTGAGGAGGAAGCCCCTTTGTTTATGCCCATGGAGCTTTTGAACCCTGTGGAACTCTGATCAGGGGTCGGGAGGCTGCATCCAGACCAGACCCACTGCCCACTCAGGGCTGACCCCAGCCCTCCATGTTCCCCAGGGGCCTCCTGTCCTCACTGTGAAGCAAGGTGTGGGGCTCCTAATGGGGAAGTGTCCTGCCAGGGCAGCATCCTACAAACTATGAATCAAACAAAAGAGGACATCACCTGCTTTCTAAGACCCATCTTCTGTGCCAAGGTTCAGCCTAGGCAAAAGGGCCAGGTGTCCCTGCTGATATTTCAACCCAAAGGATACAATCTTTTCCTGCTACAAAACTTCCTTTGAAAAACAGATAAACCCCAGCCAGGATTTTTTAAATCTCTGTGTTTGGGTAGCATTTGACCAATCTCTCCTTATGGCTAATTGGTTTAATCATATTTCTTTGCTGGGCATCGATGCCTGAGTTGAGCAGTTTTTTACTAGGGACAGGTTTGTTACTTCTCTAAGCCTTGCTTTTCCTGTCTTTTAAAGGTCATTGTTGGAATTCAGTCAATAATGTAGGAGAAAGTACCTAACACGGCGCTTGGCCCAGATGTTTTGATCAACTGCCTTCAGTCCTTCACCCCCTCCCTCCCTATTCTCTACACTATCTCTTTTTCTTAAAGAAAAGAGAGACAACTGTTCTTCAAATCTGTCTAGGTTATATCCTTTGGAAGTTAAAAAATGAAAAGTTGGCCAGCTCCTCATGTCATGGCATTAACAGCAGCAATAGGATCAGTTTTCTCAATGCAGGCTCAAAGCCCAGCTGCTCACAATCCTGACCATAATATCTGTCCCTTCTGATTTTTGTACATTGTTTTCATTTTATTTTTCCCAAGCTCTTTGTTTAAAAAATGTCAGACCTGCACAAAACTTCAGAGGCGTGCAATGAACATCACATACCCTTTACGAGGTTCACCAGCTAGTAACGTCTTACCACATGGATGTCGTCTGTCTCCATGGGAATCATTTAGAGAGTGTGCATGTGTAGTGTTCCTTTCCTGGCAAACCCATTTGGAAGTATAGTGCAGAGGTCATGATACTCGCATTTTACCCTTAAACACTTCAGCGTGTATCTCCTAAAGAAAAGGATATTGCTTCCATAATCTAATAATGTTTTCACACCCAAGCCATTTAATGTGGATACAGTCATATAATCTAATTTCAATCCAGGATCCGACCAAGGTCTACACATTGCCTGGGTTTTCTTGATTCTTCCATTCCCTTTAAGGTAGAACAGTGTGCTTACCATTTTATTTCTTGCCATGTTGACCTTCTTGAAGATTCCAGCCAGTTGTCTTATACCAGAAAGCCAGGCAGTTTTCAAAAGATGATGGAAACAAGGCTGTGGTTACAGGCCCCACTGAACACATGGAAGGATACTTGAGCATAAGAAATGTATAGAAATAGTTATGAACACATTGAAATATTTTAACAGAATCTGTGAATTCTATATTAGATCGTTTTGTGTTTCTATAACTGAATACCTGAGACTGGGTAATTTATAAAGAAAAACGACATTCATTGTTTACAGTTTCTGAGGCTGAGAAGTCCAAAGTCCATCTGGTGGTGGTGACAGTGACTCAGGGGTCTCACATAGCAGGATGGTGGAAGCAGAGAGAGAGACAGACTCTCCTGTTTTAAAGCCCTCAGAACCACACCCCTGACCACCATTTTAAATCCATTCACTACTGCAGGGTCCTACAATCTAATCACCTCTTCAAGGCTCCACTTTTCAACTACCATAGCAGGATTTCCAACCCTCTCAACAGTCATAGTGGGGACCAAGTTTCTAATACATAAAACTTGGGGGGACAAATTCAAACAACACAATTCAAGGAGTTTCAGGGGGACATAATTCAATCCACTACAAGTTCATAGGGACATTTTAAAAACATGATTGGGCCAGGAACACTTCTTTACAGAATAATTCCAGCTGATATGTATGAGGAATTAATACATATGAGGAATTCGAAAATTTGAAAACGTTGTAATTGACTCATGTGGCACCATGGAACATCAAAACCACTGGGGGAAAGATTTGGGGAAGGAAGACATCCAGAGGGTCCCAGAGTATCACCACACGTTACTTGGCAATTACAAAGGAAAGAGGGTCTCTTATAATGGAGAAGTCCAGCAAACAGCACCTTAACCAAGCACTGAAACCTAGCATCCAATAACAGGATGAACAGACATTACGAGCCTCTTTCCGGGCTGCGATGAGCTGGGCAGAGCCTCCCTCAGCAGAGATCCTGGCAACAACATTTGGCCTGATTCTAATCGGGGAAACAATCAGACTCATGCCGGCTGTGGGGCATCCCTCAGGCCTGCGGACCTGGGTCCCGCCAGACCTCACCTGGGCAGTCAGCAGACACTTCTTGCTTTGATGTCTGCCTTGCGCCAGGCCCTGGTTCTGCAGATGTGGAAATGAAACCTTTGCCTTCAAGGATGGAGATGGTGCTCGGGAGTCCTCTCTTTAGAGTCTCAGGCATTTGGACAGTTTCCAAAATGATTGCAACTTCACTAAAGGAAAAAAGAAAAATACATAGATGTTCGTTGTTTTCTTCTCCTGATCAAACCAGGTGGGCTGGTTTCAGCGAAACCTGTCCCTAGAGAGGTGCACTCAGGATCAATTTGTGGGCTCTTGGTGGTCACATCAAGCAAGATGGCAAGGTAATTGGGACTATTATCATCACAGCTGCCATCAGGATTTGTGGCTGCGACATCAAAGGGCATCTCTATGGAAGCATCAGACAAGCACCCGGAGTAACAGGAGCTCTTATCAGCGGTCCAAGCCCCTCTCTAGCGCTCCTGCTGCTGCTGGAAAAGCCAACTTGGCTGAAACAGCAGCAACAGCTTCAGAATCAGCCCCCAAAACAGCAGGAGAGGAGGCTCTGCCATGGCCGAGTCAGCTCATTTTGTCGAGAATTTGGGTTCTTTGAAGACTCCAAGCACCCAGCTCAGAAGCCTGAAGAGGTGGCCCTACCAGGCTTCACGCGATCATTCGGCGCATAGCTAAGCGGGCCGGCTGTGTGCCAGGCACGGCCGCAGTCATGGGCACAGCAAAGAGCAAAGCAGATCGAGAGACTGCTGGCCTCAGGGGCTTGGGACCCACAGAGGGAGGCAGAGCCAGCAAGCGACAGCCTGAGCCAGTAAGTGCAGCATGTGCGGCGGGTGCCTGGGCCCGCAGTCCTCACCATCCTGCCCTGCAGGGGCTGCTCACTGCCCTGCGGTCCTCATCCTGGGCCTTCTCCAACCACAGGTGTCTACATGGCCTGCGAGTTGACATCCTGGGAAGTCACCCTCCGTGAACAGCTGACAGGGGCTGGTGGACACAGACCAGGCTTCCTTGCCCCTCCATGCATCCCCTCTGAGGCTGTTCCTCACATCTCCCAGAAGTCCACAGCAGGGCTGAGCCCCAACGGCCCGTGGTGGTCACCTGGTCATCATCTCAGCAGGATTGGCGTCTTTTCCTTCTGTCTCATTTCTTTGCTCTCCTGCCAGAGCTTCCAGATCACCTCCAGATAAACTACTGAACTCACACCCAGTCTCAGTCTCTAGAACAATCCAACCCAAGGCCATATGAAAACATAAAAATGTCAGATGGCAGGAAGAGCTCTGGAAAAGACAAGCCAGGAAGGGATGGGTGGTGGTGGGAGGGGCTGTGACTGTTCACAGAGGGGTCAGAGGAGCCTCACGACATGGTGGGTGTTGGAGCAGATGCCAGGGCCAGGAGGCAGCAGCCACGGACATCGGGAGAAAAGCATCCCCGGGGTGGGAGCAGATCACATGTCAAGACCCTGAGGCGGGGAGCACCTGGGCTATTCTGGGAAAAACAAGAGGCTGTGTGACTGCAGCAGAGGGGACAAGTAGAGAAGAGCAGGAGAGAGACAGACAGGTGGAAGGAGCCAGAGCCTGCAGGGTCTGATGCCCACAGCAAGGTTGTGGCTTCTGCAGAGAGTGAGGTGGGAGGTGTTGGGCTCAGTGCAGGGGAGTGGCTGATCTGATGTCACTTAACAGGCTGGCTCTGGCCGCATGCACAGAATAGACTGCAGTGGTGAGCTGAGCAGGGAGACTAGGGAGGCTCTGTTATACTGATCCCCTCAGAGACAGTGGGCAGGGACCACTCAGGGAGCGGGCAGGTGGGGTGAAGTGTGGAACTGGGATCCTCGTGGACAGATGTGCTGAGAGACCAGATGGTGGGTGTGAGAGGAGGAGATGAAGGTGTCACCTGAGCACCTGGGAAGGGGGCACTGCCATTCCTGACATGCGGGCTATGGGGGCTGGTGACGGGGTAGGGCAACCCCGATGACTATTAGACATGGAGAGATCCACAACACTGCTGAATGTATGAACCTGGACCTGAGATAAGAGGTCTGGGCTTGATGCAGAAGTAACTATTAAAAAATGAAAATAAAAGCCTATTCCTGATGTTGTAGACAAACCAAATCAAAATCCCCCAAATATGGCAAATCATAGTTTTCATCCACCCTGAAATCTCTCAGTCTGAGGAAATGCATGGACTTCATGATGAAAGAGAAGAGCCAGATGGAGGATCGTGCTAGCAGAGCGGGACCACGTTGATTCTCCACCATCTGCTCCCACCAACCCGCTTCTCGTTGTCTCGGACTGGGGTTTCTAGAATCAGAGGCTGAAACAGAGTTTTCAGTTCAATATGTTTTTAGGGATCAGCACTTGTGAACGGAAGTGTGGGGGAAGGTGGGGGCAGGCCAGGCAGGGGAGAATTTGGTCTCCAAGACAGGCCCAATACAGCCTTGGCAAACCCAGCGGGAGCTCTGAACCAAACATTGCTAGTAAGGGTCAACTTATGTGGGCCCAAATGTCCAGGCCTTTATGCATGTCTCACTCAGTCACCAGCAGTGAGCTGTCCCCAGAAGGGCATGACCATGGGCAAGAGGGCTCCCTGCAGCTTTATGCCTTATATAAAAATTTTTTCAAGAAAATCTGATATTGCGGTTACTATCTAGAATGTTTGGGTAGACTGTACAAACCAAGATGGATAATCCTGAAAGCATGAAAGAATAAAAACAGACATGGAAAACAAAAATTTAAAAATTTTATACATAAAATGATTACATAAAGTCTTTATATAAATCTGTAAAAATTACTTGTAAGTCAATTATAGAGAGTTGATTTCTGTAATATGCAAAGAACTCTTACAAATCAACAAGAAAAAGAAGTAATGAGTATAAATATACAATTCACAGAACACATTGCAGCTCTTGAACTGCTGGAAATCCATCCCACAGAATTAAGAGTACTCATACATGGTGCCAATGTGCACAGAGATGTTTCCTGCAGCATTGTTCATAGTGGCCCAGAACTGCAAACAAAACAAATTCCCATTACTAGAGGAATGGCTGAGTACTCTGACAGTATATTCACCCCATGGAATTTGTGCAGTCATTGTAAAGAATAAATGCAATTTAGAGCTGTACAAGATGACTCGAAGATATTTCTACAGGGAATTGAGTGATAAAATCAGGATGCAAAAAATGTTAGTTATTAGTTTACCAATTCTGGTCATCTTTCTAAGGAACTAACTTTTAGCTTTGTTTATTTTGTCTATGTACTTTTGTTTTCTATTTCATCAACTTCAGCTCTTTGCTTTATCTTCTTTAATTCTACTTATTCAGGGTTTACTTTGTTTTTTCCTGGTGTCTTAAGGTAAAATCTTAGTGCACTATTTTTTGACCTTTCTTCTTTTATTTTAAAAAAGAATTTTTTAATTCTTTAAAAAATTTTAAATTATTTAAGGCTATAAATTTTCCTCTCTGCACTGCTGTAGCTGTATCCCCTCAATTTTTTAAAAAGTATCATCATTATTATTATTTTACATTCCACAATGTTGTTGCAAAGCAGTTGGGGGGAGGAGGACAGGGGAGGAGGAAGAAGAAGGGGGGGCATGTTCAAGACCTGCGGCACCCCCCTCATTCCAGCAGGGGAGCCAAGGGGGCTTCTGGCAGCAGCTTGGTACTGGCTGGGCTGGATGTGGACTTCAGTGGTGTGTGGCTGAGGCCTTCAGCCCTCCCCACCCCAGGAGCCTGGGGCACTTCCAGTGGTGGTCTGGTAGTTGTCACTAAGCTGGATGTAGACATGGTGGGGCATGGCTGAGGCCCTTGGTTCCCCCCACATTGGCTTGGGAGCCCCGGGGTGCTTCTGGCAGTAGCTTGGTGGTTGTTACTGGGCTGGATGTAGACATTGGCCCCACCACCACCCTGGCTCAGGAGACCAGGGCCTTTCTGATGGCAGCTCCATGGTCATCTCTGGACTGTGCATGCCTCAAATTTTGATGTTATATTTTTATTATCAATCAGCAAAATTTCCTTTTAAAATAAAATGTTTTGGAAAAAAATACTGAATCTATTTAGAATAAAATATAAAACAAATCATAGTTCAGTTGGTATGCAAAAATGGCCAAAAGTATGAAGGAAAAAGCAAAAGTTACTAAGGTTTGGGATACAATATTATGGCATCAATTTGAAAAATCCTTTTTGTTTTAAATTTTGTTAAAAAAGAAAAAAAATCTCCATCCATAAGGAGTAAACTAGTTGAGAATTCCAGCTGAGTTATTGGTAT
>NW_007758109.1:5746-6751 GCF_000696425.1 Galeopterus variegatus | reverse complement strand
CTGTGTCCTCCACAGACTCTCTGAGGAGAGCATGTATGAGACACCATGGAGCCCCAGGACACGTGGCTGTTTTGCTCAGACAGACATTGTCTACAGACATTTCTAAACTGTGATCCTTTTGTCTAATGTCCTGATGAAAACTTGCAATTAATATGGCAAGAGATTCTTTCATTGCTGTGGCATTAACTGAGCAAGCAAGTCGCTCACTGGCCCAAGGCCAAGTTTAGCTGTCAGGTGCACAAAAGCTGTCAGCAGAAGATAATGCATTTTCCTCTCCAGGGAGAAGAGAACACATGTTCTCCTCTTTCATCTGTATCAAAGTTATCAACCTAGCAGTTGTCTGAGCTCAGAAAACTGAGCTTAAAATCCAATGAGCATTTATTCCCTTTTGAATTTTTGGTACAATGATGCATTTTTTATTTTGTTCTGTAATGACTTAGGTGTCTTTGTTCTGTACCTTGTATATTTAAATTTTCTGTCTTATATGCATTTTGAAATGTTTATATGATATGAATAAAAAGCTATGCTTATACTTAGGTTTAATTATAACAATAGTGTAGATACAGTGTTGGTGAATGATCAATAACAGGTGTGGGGATGAATTGTTTTACTAGTCAAGAACTGAGACCCTGGGACCATCGTGGAAAATAACAGAATGAGATTTGGCTTCACAGGTATGGTAAAATCCTAAAGACTGGAAATAGAAGGAACCATATGAAGTAGAAAGAATGGAGGGGAAATAGGTAATTTAAATAGGTGTTTTCCTACCCAAAGCATTAGGAACTAAATAGCACCCTGGTAACCCCATTCAGCACAGGGGATAAAGACCAGGCTCTTTTCAATTATTCTTTTTATGTTCAGTAAAGATGCACAGCCTGGCACAGAGAGCCCTGAGGGTTTCAAAAAACATCTTTAAACAAAGATGCTTCAAAGATTCGAGAAACCCTCCATCGCATCTTGGGCTCAATTGGATTGCAGAATCTTCAAGGTGGACAAGACCTTCAA
>NW_007758109.1:2615-3946 GCF_000696425.1 Galeopterus variegatus | reverse complement strand
CCTCCATCGCATCTTGGGCTCAATTGGATTGCAGAATCTTCAAGGTGGACAAGACCTTCAACATCCTCTGGCCTTCCTCCCTCACTTAATGGTGTTCTGAGGCCAGAGAAGAGTTACTTGTGCAGGTTCCTTCAGCTTGTTAGGGGCAGATCTGGTTCTAGAACTGAGGCCCCCATCAGAGTCCCAGGATCTGGTGATTCAATTGAAGGAACATCAGTGAGGTCACTATTTATAGAGGTGTGGTCAGAGTTAAGGGAGGTGCCCAGAAACTAGTGACAGCAGGAAGACATTACCTCCCCTAGGTCTGAAGTAGCCAAGGGAGCACCTAGTCTGTAAAAAGTCCACTGACAGCAGGAGCCTGGAGGGGAGGCTACTTGTCCCTTAATTGTATAGGGTCATGGCCACTGTCGGAACTCTGGCACCAAACCAGGGAGGAGAGAAGGAAAGAATACCCCAACCTTGCTCTTTCTCACCCTCCATCTCCTGCTAGTACCACCCACTGGGCAAACCCAACTAGAAGCCTGTCTGCCAGGAGGCCTGGGTGATGCAGTCCAGAGAGCAGGGCAGGGAATGGATCTGTGCTGGGGGCAAATAGAGAATAGTTAGAAGTGCACATCCCCTGGTTTACCATTTAATATTATGCCTTACTCCATCCCCCAACTCGGGAAATTGATTGGTAAGGTGTGTGAAAATGTGAGACACAGCCAAGGAATTAAGTCCAGGGATTAGAAATTAAATAACAATGATCTTTGGAATGCTGCGAATTTTGCAGCCAATCAGTCTTCTGTGGTCTTAGCTGCCACTAACTAAAACTCACCGTGAAAGTCATGTCAGCTCATTCCCAGATGCTTCTTATACCCAGCTGATCATTTAAAAAAAAGTCTTACTATGTCGCATTTGTTAATTTTTGTATTTATATATTTATGTATCCCCATTAGGTTTTCATTATTCTTTTTGGGATAAGATGGGTTAAAAACAACAACAATAAATAAGTGCTTAAATAATCAAGAATAAGACTTTTGCCCATTGTATTTGCCCTGAATTGTACCAGTCTTTACCATTTTTCCTTTTCTTTTTTTGCAATTGTTGTCATAGTGTGTAATGTGCTGGTAATAAGTGTAGTTGATTGCTTTCATTATACCTATTAAATGAGGCTCCTAAAGCATATTACCATCCAGCCGTCTCTACATTTTTCTTGCCTTTCCTACAGCCCTGGTGTTCAAGTGAATTTGTGAGCAGTGCTCTTCATTTATATGGAGTGAGTTTGGTGCAAAATAACATGCCAAAGGTCTAAAGCTAATTGGTTCAGACTTAATTAATTAATTTATTTA
>NW_007758109.1:0-1898 GCF_000696425.1 Galeopterus variegatus | reverse complement strand
GCCCGCCCCTCGCTCAGCCAGTGAGCGGGAACCAGTCTGTATGTGGGATCCGAACCCTCAGGAGCGCCGCCGCGCTCCCAAGCGGTGCACTGTAGCAGTGCGCCACCGGGCCGGCCCAGACTTAATTTATTAATGAATGCATTTTTAAAGACTGGAGGTAGATTTAGGTTTATGGAAAATCTCTTGGGTTTTACCCAAAAACTTAGCATTGCAGAAATTGTTACCATCTCCCAGTACCTATTATCCCTCTGTCTTTTAGTATTACAGCTGCCTCCATGGGTTTTAGTAGTGCACATGGGTACTCCAGCACAGCCAATGTAATTGAGTGAGAGTAACGTCTGGGACATGCCTTTCTGCTGCCTTTTGGAAGTGGTGGTGGCTGGAACAGACCCTGATGCAGAGATGGAGGCCTGTGTGAGGGATGAGCTGCTCCACCAGCTTAGACACCTGAGAGCACTCATGGAGCAGAGCTTTACTGTCCACTTGCTGCTGGTCTGTTAGAGAAATTAATTTCTCTCTTATTTGTCCACCTGCTTCTGATCTGTTACACAAATAAATTTCTGACTTGTTTGAGCCACTGAATTTTCAAGTCTTTTGTTAGTAGTTAGCCTAGAACTTAACTAAAATATCTAGCTACAAAATATGGTTGAATCAAACACATCTTTTTAGGATATACTTGTAGATGAATATGGCAGAGTGGTAGATCAGCCGACCTTTTTTTTTGTGGAGACTTCTAGTATAGTATTTTTTCCCCCTCCAATTTGAATACATTTTGGTAAGATTTACTCCCATTTTCCCACAATTCACACAAAGCCTTATTTTCTTACATCCACTGGAGTTACACATTATATCATCCTTCTGGCTCTTGTGGACGTTTTAGTTTGTTACCCCTGGGAGCAATCCAAACAAATTTTTTGCAAGTTGAAAACTCTCATTTATTATTCCCATGTGATAATAAGTAGGGTTTCTTCAGCATTCTACAACCTGGACATGATAACGTAGATGAGATCACATCACTTACTGACATTCACCGGGACCTGAGAATAACTGTTAGAAGTACTGTGCTGCTGGGCCTGTCTCCATATTGGATAACCACGCCAGATCTAGCTTACTCATATTCCTGGTGGAAGCAGATAAGAAAACAAATTTAGTGAGGTTCACGGAGGGATGAAGGTAAAATGTGTCATAGCCCAGAAAGCAGAAGGGATATCACTTCACTTGATATGACATTTAATGGGACATACTGGTTAATGGAGACTTAGAACTCAGGTATTTCAGCCCTTTAAACCAGTAAAGTGAAATAAAAAAGTCGATTTTATAGCTAAAAAAGAAGGCTTTCTCTTCAAAGCTTCCATTCATCTTGCCTCCTGTCCCAGCATTTTAGGAAGAATTGTGGACTTGGGGAAAACTCAGGTAGAGGCCTTTGGGAACCCCAGGCAGAGAGTGGCTGGCAAGGCCCAGGAGATCTGATGGTTTTATTATGGGAAAGGACGTGGGTAGGGAAAGATCTGGAAGTCTCAGAAGGCTGACCAGGACTTGGTACTAGAAACTGTGAGGTTTGGAAACCAAAGGTCAAAGTGGATCTGAGTCGATGCAAGATATAAAATGAGGCCTCAAGTCTTTGTGGAAATCCAACCAGAAAGTGGCAATTGGCCTCAAAATGCCAGCACAGCAAAGCAAAGCTGTGTGGGATTCTGCATTGCTTTACAGAGACTAACCTACCTAGAGAGGCTGGGGCAGTTGTGAAATGGGCTGAAAGTTAAAATGGTCTAAAATAGCGTTTCTCAAAATTTGTCCTAGAATCACCAAGGATGTTTGTTAAAAACGCAGATTTTGGGGCTCCCACCTAGAATGTAGCCAGAAGCTACATTTTTAATGTGTTCCTCAGGTAATGTGAG
>NW_007758108.1:5758-6751 GCF_000696425.1 Galeopterus variegatus | reverse complement strand
ATGTTGACAGATGTCCAGAGTGTAAGATCTATTTGTGGGTAAACGATGTAAAAGCAATCAATGCAAACCAAAAGAGAAGATTGGAGTCTTTGGGGGAAAGCAGTTGTCTCACAGAAACTCATTTCCTCACAGAAGAATCAAAAAGCATTTAAAATATTTGATCCAGCCCTGTAAGGAGGAATATTTGACTAGCTCTATAAATGCCCGTTTATCTGCCTCTGCTGGAATCAAGTTGCATGGCATTCATTCTCACGTTAATGTAAATAGAATGCTGTCTTTACATTGTTCTTACTATAACAACAAAATAAATTCAGTGACCAATTAGTGAAAAGAACAGCTTGCACCACATTCTCCACTTCACTTCAACATTGAAATATTGAACTGAGGAGAGAAGCCCCTTGTGTCAGAATTCCCATCAATTGTCTTTCCAACTGCCAGTGGGTTTCATTAATTAAAAAGCTAATATGGGAGATAAGTAAAAAATTCTTTTGAGTTCAACTGAACATTTTCATTTTCATTTATTTCTGCAATATAGACCTTCTGTTCAAAATTAGATATTCTCTAGTAAAAAACGAACAATTGGAAAAGTGACTTGGTTTTTTCATGACAGCATCACACAAGAAGGACAGGAAATTAAGTCAAAATTCTAGGTTGGAGAGAAAGGAGACTGAGTGAACTGCCTTTCATTAGAGTAATCCTAAGCTAGGGCTAGTATTCCATGTATCAAAGCACAACACAGATCAAAGAAAATACACTGAGGACTCTTCCCAGAAAAAAACCCAGGTACTGGCCAGCCCGGTGGTGCACTGGAGAGTGCGCTGCTTGGCAGCGCTGCCGCCGAGGGTTCGGATCCCATGTGGAGACCGGTTCCCGTGGTGCGGGCGCGACACCAAGGTTTGCAATCCCGTTACCGGTCAGTAAAAAAAAGACAAAAGGAAAAAACAAACAAAAAAAAAAAAAAAAAACCCAGGTACTGTGATAGTCATCAGCTAA
>NW_007758108.1:0-1271 GCF_000696425.1 Galeopterus variegatus | reverse complement strand
TTTGATAAGGAATATTACAAGCCAAAAATCGAAATTTCTCTACTGGCTCGCATCTATAGTATGATTTTGCGGTTTTTTGTTTTGTTTTGTTTTAATGGTGTTAACTTTTCACTTTGAAAAAATTTTAGAATCACAAATAAATTGTAAAAACAGTACAAAGAATTCCTGTAAACCCTTCATAAAGATCCCCCAAACATTAACATCTTGGGTAATCACAGTATAATTATCTAAATGATAAAATTAATATTGCAATAGCAATAATAGCTACTCTGATTCAAAGACTTTATTCAGAGTTTTTCATTTGTTCCACTCTTGTCCTCTTCTGGTCCAGATCCAATTAGAACTACCCATGACACTTATCTGTCATGTCTCTTATTTCCTTCGATCTGAAATAAGTCCTTAGCTTTTCTTTGTCTTTCATGACCTTCATACTTAGGAAGGACACTGGCCAGTTATTTCACAGAATGTGCCTCAGTATGGATATATCTGCCATTTTATCATTATGACATTTAGCTTATACATTTTTGGGGAAAATCACAGAAGTGATGTTTTGTCTGTCTTAGTGTACTCTTTCAGGAGAACAATAATGTCCATTTGTTCTGTAACTGGTGATGTTTCCTTTGAGCAGCCAGTTAAGGTTGTGTATTAGTTTTCTAGGGCTACTGTAGAAACATACCACTAAGTGGCTTAAACAATAGAAATTTAGTGTCTCTGAGCTCTGGAAGCTAGAAGTCCGAGATCAAGGTGTCAGCAGGACTAGTTACTTCTGAGGGATGTGAGGATGAAGGTGTTCCATGCTCTCTTTTCTGGTGGTTTGCTGGCTACCTTTGGTGTTCCTCTGATTGTAGACTCATCACCCCGATTTCTACATCTTCTTCACATGCATTCTCCCTGTGTGCATGCACGTATCTATGTCCAAATTTCCCTGTTTTATAAGGACACAAATCATATTGGATTACGGACCCACCCTACTCCAGTATGACATCATCTTAACTAGTACATCTTCAATGACCCTATTTGCAAATAAGGTCATATTCTGAGGTATTGGGAGTTAATATTTCAACGTGTGAATTTGGGGGGTAAGCGTAATTTAACCCATGCCAGGTGGTGTCTGTCTGGTTTCTCCACCATAAAATTACTATTTTTGTCCTTGTAATTAATATATATCTATGGGGAAAAAAATTGAGACTACATAGTCTCAATATCCTATTTTCTGTCACACTTTTGGCCACCAATTTTAGCATCCACTGATGATTCTTGCCTAAAGCAAT
>NW_007758107.1:5878-6751 GCF_000696425.1 Galeopterus variegatus | reverse complement strand
TATATATATATATATATATATATATATTACTTTAAATTATCAATATACAATGTAGTCGATTTTCATGTCCCTTTACCAATTTCTCCCTCCCTCTCCCTCCTCCCCCTCCCCATCAACATCATATGTGTTCACTTACCTTAACAACTTCAAGGAATTGTTGTGATTGTTGTGTCTTCCTTCGCCCCCACTTATTTGTTTGTATATTTATTTATTTATTTTTATTAGTTCTCACATATAAGTGAGAACATACAGTATTTCTCTTTCTGTGCCTGGCTTATTTCACTCAGTATAATTTTCTCTAATTCCATCCATGTTGCTGTGAATAGTAGTGTTTCATTCTTTCTTACAGTGGAGTAGTATTCCATTGTGTAGATATACCACATTTTCCTTATCCACTCATCCCATGATGAGCATTTAGGCTGGTTCCAACTCTAACCCTCCTACACTGCTGGTGTGACTGCAAAATGGCACAGCCTTTATGGAAAATGGTATGGAGGTTCCTCAAACAATTACAGATAGATCTACCATATGATTCAGCTATCTCACTATTGTATGTTGTGAGGAAAATAGAGTAGCTTAGTCAGGCCCCCTTGCCTTAGGTCTGGTTGTGGGGTGGTGCAGCACATTCCTTGTAAACAAATTGTGTGTGTGTGGAGTTAGTGCACGTGCGCACCCATGTATCTTTTTTAGTTTGTTGCTATTGTGTGTTCTTGAGTTTGTAAAGCTGCAGCTGGCCAGCAAAGAGATTGCATCTAAAAATAGAGTATATTTACTTTGCTGGCAGCTGCTCAGTTTTTCTTTGTACTTTGCCAGTAGCAGTTGAGTTTCTGAGTTTCTTTTTGGATTGCCTAGCTCTTAGATGTGTGTGTGCTG
>NW_007758107.1:0-332 GCF_000696425.1 Galeopterus variegatus | reverse complement strand
CAGCAGCAGCTGTATCACCTGGGAACTGATTAGAAAAGCAAATTCATGGGACCCCTTCCCCCTGCCAGACCTACTGAATCAAAACCTCTGTATATTGGAGGCCCATCAACTGGTATTTTAACAAGCTTTTTGGGTCACTCTGATGCAAGCTAAGGTTTGAGAACCATTGATATATGCCATTCCAAAAATACCTTATGTCTTTTTTCTAAGAGATCATGTGTCCTACATCCATTTGCTGTGCTTTAAATCCTCTCTTAGTGCTCTTTAGTCTCAGGTCTGTAAGCAAGTGTCTTAGTTTGGGTTGCCATAACAACACAATATAGACTGGGGGG
>NW_007758106.1:6272-6752 GCF_000696425.1 Galeopterus variegatus | reverse complement strand
TCAGTATTATAAACTAGGTAAGTTTTTAATTTTACAGATATCTGCAAAATAAAAATAAATGTCAAGTTTACAAAAGTGCTTGCTCATTCTAGATCTAAATATTTTACTTTATTATCTTACATGAATATATTTTTAAATGGCTCAGCACTCATCATAAAATACAGCATCATGAACAGACGTCAATATCATCCCATAAATCCTTGATCACATTTTACTATGGCTCATGGTATTACATTCAATGTAAGTAGTTAATAAGTAGATTTTATTATCAAGAACTTCCCAGATGTTATTTGTGGAATTAATAATGCACGATATTTGCAAATATATCTCCTTTACTTCTAATACGTATGTTATTTAAATTGGTATTTTAAATATACATAAATACAAGCATAACTGAGGTTTGTTTTTAGAGCCGAAGGTAAGTTAATGATGTATGGATGTGTTTGGATCTGTTTGGATGTGATTATTCAGTAGTAACAT
>NW_007758106.1:0-906 GCF_000696425.1 Galeopterus variegatus | reverse complement strand
TCTCTAAGAGAATATACTTTTAATAAACTCTGTGGTAGTTTAAATTGCCTCCAGGATAGAACCTTCTGTGGGCTTTTGTAATATGCAGCATAAGTTTAAGAGGTTCATTTTTTTTCTCTTTTGTCTTCATCATGTGAACATCTGAGATTAACATAAAGGATATAGTCATGACAGAAGGATGAGAAATGTATGTACAAATATTATTTTAATACTATTTTGTAACTAGTAATTAAAGTGCCTAAACAATAAGTTTATGCACCTTAAAATACTTGCAAAGAACACTTTTTTATTCAATGTCTCTTTGGATAATTTCTCCAAGTACTATCTATATTCAAGATATGGTCCACACCTTATATGCATGATATTCAACTCTGTACCCCACAAAAAATGTATAATCACTTAAAAAAAAAGAAAGAAAAAATAAATAAAAATAAAAAGGAATGTGGATTAAAAAAAGTTATCTTTAAATTCCAACACCTAGTAAAATAGCTCCTGTGTGTAGGCTCTTTTTGAATTGTGCTTTATAATAAGCAGTAACCTAATTCTGAATTAGTTTTGTTCAAAATAAATATTAAAGCTCTGAAATCTATGTTAAATATTCCAAATACAGAAGCCAGGTGGAAAATATTTAGAATGAACACAAATATTCTTCATGCATATTGTAGGACCAAAAGTAATTTCAATGTGAAATAATATTTTATAATCTGATCAAAGAATAGTTATCAGCTGGAGTTTAATTTAAGCTTTATTAAAGTAATTTATAATTGACTTTCTCTTCAGATTGCTCAAATAGAAATATACACCTGTAAAAAGAAACAAGATTTGTTCATTGAAATAATTTTAAATTAGCATATAATTGCCAGAGCAGCAAACTGGTAAATAACCTTTTCTGTATTATTCTAATTA
>NW_007758105.1:0-6752 GCF_000696425.1 Galeopterus variegatus | reverse complement strand
AGCTTTTAGTAATGTGATTTTTAAAATATTGTTTAAATGCCCCCTAGCAGCAATCAGTTCTCTTATTACTGTATGTAGCCCCCTTCCTCCCCCTGTGCCTGAAATTTATACTTCACATGCACCTGCTCATACCATGTAGACAGAGCCATGAGCGCCCCTTGCGAGGAGAGACGGTGGCCATCGAAACGACTGCAGCTGATGTTATTCCTGTCGGCCCCTGAGTTCACACATGGGGGCAGCCCCCGCTGAGTTTCCTAAGATAGCCTTTGGACACCAAACTTAGGAACACAGCCTTGGAGAATCTCTTACCACATTGGAGTTGACAGCATGAATGTGATCATGGAGCTAAATGGTATTTCAGAGAATGAGATTATACCTCCTCTTTAGTTCTGCTTCACTCCAGGTTAACAACTGCCCCAGTTTCCATGGGACTGTTCCAATTGCAAAACATGAAGTCCGAGGGCCCCCTTTTTTTTTGCCCAGTTTTTCTGGCACTATTAAAAAATCCCAAATCTTGCACAGGGGGAGTGAACATGGAACTATAAAGTTTTGCAGGAATTATGAATCAGGCACAACTGATGTTATTAATCTTCAGTGAAGAGAAACTCCAGTCCAGTCCATTTCTTCCCCTGAACTGGTTTTACTCTCTGCCAACAGAAGCCAATACAAAACCTCAAACCCACTTGGCATTCAGTCTTCTGTTGGAAAATACTTATGTTATTGTGCCAATGGTTGCCCTAGGTGTGCATCATGAACACTTAAAATGATTGCTTTTGCAGTTGCAGATGGCTGTACCAACTCCAAACAAAGAGAGTCACAGAGGGTTCTGCTTATATAGTGTGGTTTCTGGAAGGGAGTCATTGCAGATTGTACAATGAAGCACAAACACACTGGACTCTGCTGACCCAGGGAATTTTTACAAGGTTAAATCAGCCATAAATTCTGTCTGGGCCTTGTCTCTTCCCTGATAATTCCTTTAGGGCTTTTTCGAGAGCTTGGATTAAACTATCTCTTCTTATTCATTGAGGTACGCTAGCCGAATTATGAAATCCTGCACCGACCACACCTCAGAATTCAAAAATATTTGTGCTCCCTTATCTTGATTCTGTTATCATCCTTGGACAGCTTATTCCTGAGACCAATCAATCTTGTAATCAGGTTAAAGCTCTTTAAAAAAAAAAAAAGATTTAATGCATTCATCGTAGATAAACATACATAAAATCCCTCTGCCCGTTGAATGTGGTCATTATGTTATGCTAGTGAAGGTCACCATGTTTCCCATTCAGCATAAGGATGTAGTAAAAAAATTCTTGTTTATTTGGCTTTCCCCCTCTTCCCTTGCCCGTCATTCAGCAGAAACTAGAGTAGTTAGATTTTCAGTGGCTTGCAGCAAACTAGGGGAGAAGAGAAGGTGGAGAAGCAGGTCGATAGTTGAGCTCTCTATGGTAGGCTGTGCTTCTTCTGCAGAGCCTCCTGTGCCAGGGAGTAGCTGGTCATACTTTTCTATCCCCTAAACCGAGTTTTCCCTGAAACCTTGGCTTGGATAGTTTCCTGCAAACGACGTGAAATCTTGCATGTACGCCAGGTGAACTGCTGTTTGAGATATTTTCAGAATTCAAGTGTTATGCTAGGAAGTCAGGATCATTTAAGTAAAACAAACAAGTGGTTATACAGGGTTTTATTTTGGTATAATCTGTAATTTTGAGTTGTAGTTTCTCAGAGGGAGGAGCAGGCTGCGATGGTTATGTGTGTTACAAAGCAATTGCTACAGGAACGAGTCCAGAGTCCTACCGTAATTTAGCCTTTCTTTGCAAACAGAGCTAAAAATACCAAAACATGATATTATAGCAACCCCTTTGTCTACTTGGTTTCCAGTCATTCAAAGCATATCCCTTGTTTTGTCACTTATTTGTTAGAAAAAAACTACTTGGTTTCCAGTCATTCAAAGCATATCCCTTGTTTTGTCACTTATTTGTTAGAAAAAAACATAAAAAAATGCCAGTGCAAGCTTGAGGTAGCTGCTATACTTGGTTTCCAGTCATTCAAAGCATATCCCTTGTTTTGTCACTTATTTGTTAGAAAAAAAACATAAAAAAAATGCCAGTGCAAGCTTGAGGTAGCTGCTGCAGCGTAGGACGGGTATGTGCATAATAAGGCGCCCTTGCCGGCTGCTCACACAGAAGCCAGGAGACCACGGCGCCTGCTGTTATCTTAGAGATTGTTTTCACAGTGCCCGCTTCTGGCCTCATAACTGCTAGTAGGGATGAAAATGGAAGAATCCATTTTTCTTTTGTAAATTACATGGAAAATGAGCTCATGATGTCACTCTGCTTGAACAAATAACAGTCACACACACACACACACACAACTGTTTTAATGGCTTTTCAAGATAAATATGAATTGCTGTGTAGGAATAGCCATGATGTGATGGGGGAAAAATGAATGTGGGACTGTCCAAATGTTTCTCTCCACCAGCAATGTTATTGGATTCTGCCCTGTTTGTTCTTCCTTTGTTGTTACAGTCACAGGGCATATTCTCAGCGGGCAGCATGCAAGGCAGAAGCAGTGCAGACGCGATCTCACTAGTAATTCAACACGCCAGCCTAGTGTCCACTTGAGCACACAGTCCACATGTAGATTCAAAGTGGACTTTGAGTTGATCACCTCGGTTTTCTGGGGAAGAGGCTCTCAACTTAGGCTGCATGTGAAAGCACCTGGGAACCTAAGCTACTACTAACGCCCTCTCGCCATCCCTGCCCACTGGCATTCCCATAGTCAGGGTCATGGCCCAGACATCAGTATTTTTCAAGCTCCCTGTGTGTTCTGACATGCAGCCAGGGTGGAGAACCACTGCTTTAGGAGAAAGCAAGTTTGGGAGGACTTGAGTGCAGCCTCATCGCATAACCTCAAACCCCTGTCTACCTTTTCCTGCTCAAGAGTAGACATCTTGCCATCCAGAAGAAAGGAAGAAAAGACCCTTGGGGATTGGAGTCAAGGATGTAATTTTCTTAGTTGTGGCATATCTTTTTCTGTCTGTAAAATAAATACCGCAAAAGTGCTGAAAAAGTCTGAAAAAAACCACTCACCCTGCTGTTTAGCATCAGTATTGACTTAGCAGCCTGGTTACGCGGGCAGACTTAAATGCTTTTGTTACCATTAGAATCCTTTTCTTCCCCCACGAGAATAGGATGTCGCAGTTTTGACCTCTGTGGGTTTCTCTATGGAATGAGTCATCAAAGCATGAAAATTCAGAGCTGGATCTGAGGTTCTGAGGTTCTGAAGCTCTAGGAAATTGTCAAGAGTGTTATGGAAAGTAACTTGTCATAGACAAGGCATCTCGCCTATAAGCAGTGATATTCTGAAAGCAAGGGTTGTGTTCATTCCTGTCCCAGAGAGGCCAGTAGGGAGTGCACTTTGCTCTCTGTCCACAAGGAAGTCCATAGGTGGAGCATTCTGCTTGTTGTGGGCCACAGGCTGGATCCAGAATCTCAGATGTGGTCTCTGGGCTCCTAGCGGACTCATTTACTCCGTTTGGATTTAGCCACAGGCCCTCTACTTGTCTCACAAGAAGTGGAGACTGGCAAGTAGTAAGAATCACCACTTCTCAGACTAATTTTAAAAAACAGCTTCCAGACAATGAAGCTTAAACCTCTGAGACATCTGGTGGGATCTGGGAGCTGTGTAGCCTTCGTCTCCCATCCCATGACTGCACCACTGTCGATGTGAAATATTGCACATCCTTCAGCGCCTAGCATCACTGAGTGGAGAGAGGCAGCCTCTGGTCTCCCGGCTGGGGGATGCCCCAGCTGTCTGCGTTCCTGTGTGGCAGCTCCGCCCCAGTGTGCAGAAGTCCACCATAAGCTGTCCTGGCTTCTCCCCTGCTCCTGGCTTCTGTTGCTTCTAAGTAACAAAATTGATTTCAGTTCCATGCGTTTTCATATTCCCCACCTTCTCGCTGGGAGAAGTGATAATGATCAGAAAAAAACAGCAAAATAGCAGGAAGAAGGAGGTAGAGCACAAGGCGAAGGTCATAGTTAGGGTCCTAGCTTGCTGAGGCCTTGCAGCATGGTTGCTAGGGGCAAGATGTGTGGAAGGAATTTGCAAATAAAGGACGCTGAAAATCACAGGAAAACAGGGTGATAGAATAGAACCCACCAATGGGCACTGCATATTGCACGTCTGTGAGCCAGCCAAAGGCACTGTTGTACAATTGCAAATCCAGTGGACTATGACTGTGGATGGGTCATTTGAACCTTTCTTAGGCTGTATTTCCTCACCTGTAAAATAGGTGCATTTTCTTAAAGCACAAATTGTTTTAAGATTGACATGATATGTATATGATAAGGCATATCAAAATACAAGGAATAATGCAAGTACTGGTGTAGGTTGTTATTATGCCAGTACCTTGCTAAATGCTGGTTAACAATAACTTTGTTAGACAATGAGGGAGCTATTCGAATATCCTCAGATTCATGACTCCTAACTTGTCATAGAAAGAAATCTGGAGCTCTGTCTCAGGCAAATACAGTCATCATTGGGACAAAAAAAAAAATTGGCTCTATTCTGCTAACTATACACCAACTTCACAATACGTATCTCCACAGAGCCCCCCGAAAGGAAATACAAATATAGTAGAAAGAAATCTGGAGCTCTGTCTCAGGCAAATACAGTCATCATTGGGACAAAAAAAAAAAAATTGGCTCTATTCTGCTAACTATACACCAACTTCACAATACGTATCTCCACAGAGCCCCCCGAAAGGAAATACAAATATAGTCATTTTAGGTACATTTTAGTAATGCACAAATGCAGCTGGGTTAGAGCAGATTTCAAATTTTAAAATGGCTTCTTAGCGAATTCACTAATTCATTCACTCCTTCATTCAGTCAACAACAATTTGACTTGCATTTAAAGAGGATTGCAGGACTGATAAATATGTTGAAGAACATGTAGGATATGGCACTGTCATTACACTGACTGCTAAGTACACAGTCTTAATCCTTCCAGAATCAGAAGAGCAGGCAAGGAACACAGACCTGTCAGTGTAAAGAATCCAGAACCTTGACGTTTTTACTGTTAATCACTGGCCTTGGATTTGCCTCACTTCTGGAAAAGGCTCAAATGTTCTTTGTATGTGTATATATCTTTCTGAGCTTCATCTCTTCCATTTTTGGGAAAAAATGCTGTGTTTCTGAGTGGTTTACAAGCAGAATTACAGAGCCCCAAAGTCTGCAGTGCAATGAGGGGAACCACCTTCCATGGTCTGCTCCCCCCCCCATATGGCATTGACTTGGGTCACGCACAGTGGCTCAGGCCACTTCTCCATAGGCCTCCCTGCAAGCGTGAGTGCCACTTTGCCATGGGGGCAGCTGCCCACTGTGTCAGAGTGGCCAAAACATTTTTTAGTTTTTTTGTTTGTTTGTTTGTTTTTAACCAAGCCCATACTGAGAATTCAGCCGTTACTCAAAGGCTTCAATTTCAAACTTTGTAGCTGGAGCCAGGCCCGGACTTATTGGACTGATAAATATGTTGAAGAACATGTAGGATATGGCACTGTCATTACACTGACTGCTAAGTACACAGTCTTGATCCTTCCAGAATCAGAAGAGCAGTCAAGGAACACAGACCTGTCAGTGTAAAGAATCCAGAACCTTGACGTTTTTACTGTTAATCACTGGCCTTGGATTTGCCTCACTTCTGGAAAAGGCTCAAATGTTCTTTGTATGTGTATATATCTTTCTGAGCTTCATCTCTTCCATTTTTGGGAAAAAATGCTGTGTTTCTGAGTGGTTTACAAGCAGAATTACAGAGCCCCAAAGTCTGCGGTGCAATGAGGGGAACCACCTTCCATGGTCTGCTCCCCCCCCCATATGGCATTGACTTGGGTCACGCACAGTGGCTCAGGCCACTTCTCCATAGGCCTCCCTGCAAGCGTGAGTGCCACTTTGCCATGGGGGCAGCTGCCCACTGTGTCAGACTGGCCAAAACATTTTTTAGTTTTTTTGTTTGTTTGTTTGTTTTTAACCAAGCCCATACTGAGAATTCAGCAGTTACTCAAAGGCTTCAATTTCAAACTTTGTAGCTGGAGCCAGACCCGGACTTATTGAGGTTAAGCTAGTAGCCTGCAGATGTCTACAGGAAGCCCCCTGTGGGGAGAGGCGGGTCTGTCTCCTGCCTGGTGACCATGTTCTGTGTATTCTCACCATGTAGTTCACACGTCTCAAGGTGAAAATGTGAGTGGGACTAAGTTCTGGGCACTCTGCCGGTTTTCCAAGCAGACTTTTCTAGAAAGGATCCAGTGTGACCAGTTTGCTGTGCCTTCCTAATGTAGCGTGATAAGTAGGTGTGTGTGTGTATATGTGTACATGTATGTGTGTTGTTTTTATCCAACAACTTGGTTTTTTCGTCTCTCTTTGAAAAGTTGAACCACGTCATCAGGCACCTGTTATATAACTGCTTTGGAAACTGTATATGTAAGTTGGGTTGCGTCTGGACTCTGAAGCCAGAATTTCACAGTACACGTTTTTCCATATCTAAAAGGAAATGAAATTGAGTTCCAAATTGTATTTAGAATTGAATTGGACAAGAAAGGCTTCTTGCAGGTTAGGCTGGATAAGTAAGTTAATTCAAATCCATTTGAAGGACTTTCTTTGGAAAATGTTACGTCACGGAAAGGTGCTATGTACACCATGCATCTGCATCCAGGGAACCAGAATCTTGTGGTCTGGGTCCTACTTGTATGCGGTCTCTTG